>NC_083473.1:7760971-8048471 GCF_030014155.1 Tachysurus vachellii | reverse complement strand
GTGTACTGTATACATCCTGTCTCTTCTTTTAATTTCTTTTCAAATGAAGAAACATTAGACACGTATGAGTTCTGATTACATGTCTGAGTAAACCTCGTCACTTAGCACTTACACTTACCTTTCCAGATTTATTTATTCACTGTTACATTATGCTCCACTCTTCTCTGATGGCTTTTGGATAGATGTTGCCACGTGACTGTGAGGATTTGTGTTCCTTCAGCTACAAGAGCTTTAGTTAGATCAGACAGCGATGCTGGGTGAAGAAGTCTGGGTGCAGTCAGTGTTCCAGTTCATCTCAAAGGTGTTCAGTGGGGTTTAGTCACAATCTGGGTTCTGTGCAGGACACTGGAGTTCTTACACTCCAACATTAACACACCATTAACTGTAATGCTACAATAAACAAAGACATTTTATTCAGTTGTGTGCTTCCAATTTTGAAGAAGCACATATGGATGTAATAGTCAGGTGTCCACAGTACAGTATCTTATAATAGCTGTTTTATAGAATGGTAAGTTCAATAGTAAGCCTTGTTGAGCCTTGTTACTGCATTTGTTTCTGAAAGTAGGTTTGTCTGTGGTAAAGTGGGAGTTCTCTGGGGTTGTAGGGTGCTGACATCATTTCTCACGGAATTATGCTAAGAGTAAACACTAATAACAGCCGCACCAGTTAACTGGACCGGTACATCAAGGTCTGCATTTGGTTTGACAAGAAGAGACAAACCTAGAGTTCGAAAGAAGCCTTCCTGGTTTTCCATTAAACTCAAGTCGTGGCCTAATGGTTAGAGAGTCTGACTCGTAATCCTAAGGCTGTGGGTTCGAGTCTTGGGCCGGCCACGACTGAGGTGCCGTTGAGCAAGGCACCGAACCCCCCCGACTGCTTCCCGGGCGCCGCAGCATAAATGGCTGCCCACTGCTCCGGGTGTGTGTTCATGGTGTGTGTGTGTTCACTGCTGTGTGTGTGCACTTTGGATGGGTTAAATGCAGAGAACAAATTCTGAGTATGGGTCACCGTACTTAGCCGTATATATCAAGTCACTTTCACTTTTCACTTTCACTTCAATGGGAACGTTATCTGACACTGACTGGAGTGCAATCTGTGACGTTTGTGATGACTGGAATCAAACCAATCAGTTCATTCTAAAGCATACTGTATCCCCCTATCTGGTCCATTTGTACTCTGAATCAATACTTAGTACTTAGTTAGTACAGGAGCTTGTGACTTGTCAGTATAAATAACAAAATGCAGGAACATCCTTTTCCTTACTGTACCGGTGCGTTATTTTATGCTAAAGCAGGAACAGAGGAGCTGAGCATTGCCATTGGCATTCACCCCAGCAGCTCAGCAGCATCATGTCTTCTCTTTTCACCTTCTATCAGTTCTCCTCTCATCACCCGAGCTCCACAGAGAGAGGTCATCACCTTGACGTCTTGGCTGTGACTTATCATCCTCCTCCATTAGTGCGTTTTGATGCAAACGCCTTTACTAATGTAATCAGGATGCCAGACGGAGTGACTCTGCTTACCGGCACCTGTTTGATCATACTGTACTTTCCATCTCCAAAGCTGCTAATGGTGCTATTGCGCAGGACGGCTGACACCTGTACTTCTTTCATCTGTCTAAATCTGGCAGTGCTGTCTGGCTTTTCTGCCTGTTTCTGTCCATTTTAAGTTCCTGCTTTGTAAGAGAGCAGTGATGCAGTCAGTGTTTGCCATCTCTGTTCATGTCGTTGTCCTTTAAAGGGGTTTCCTGTCAGTGGATTAAGGTGTGTAATTTAATACAGCGAGTGTTCGGCTGCTGAGACTCACCGAAAGCCGTCTGTTTGCTCAGGAAGCGTCGGATCATCTAAAGGCACCTTGTCTCACAGATGCAGTCATATGGGATCTGTGCAAGCGGAATTTCAAGTCACCTTTCTTAGGCCACATTGACTGACATATTACTTCTCAAACTTTACTTCTAATGTCTTATACTTTGTTTCCATTTGTAAGGAGACTAGGCACAGAAAAAGGACTTGAAATGAAATGTCATTGATTTTTGTTCACAGCATCCATCCTGAGATTGTTTAAATTGCAGTATACAGTTTGTTGCATGGCACATTTGTGGCCAAACGTACAACAGACGTGTTTAGGAGCTCGGAATCAATAATCAATGGATCATGAGGCTCTTTATCTGGTCACACAATGTTAGATGTTCAATTGAGCATTTCAGAGTCTTACAAAACAGGCAAATGAAATACTGTACTGTACCTCACACAGCGGCATCTCATGGCTGAAAGAACCGAAGTAAATGAGGGGGTCTGACAAAAGAGGCATTTCTGCCTTGCAGGGTTATTAATGTTCAATGCACTCCAAGGGTAAGAGAGAAAAGTAAGTAGAGCTTGAGTGTGGATATTTTTATGCCTTTTGCATTCATTCACTGTCAAGAATAGAGCCATGTACTATAATAATAATAAAAAATAAAAAAAAATAAAAAACACATGGACCAAACCATTTAAGTATGTGAGCAAGACCCTGAACTCTAATCTGCTCAGCTCACTTGTAAATCTCGTTGGATAAAAGCCTCCACGAAATCAGTAAAATGATAAAAAAAAAAAGTTTTACTATTACTGTGGACCCTGTTCTGTGTGATTGACACTAGTTAATCACTGGGAAAAAATGTGTCATTTCTTCACACAGCATGACAAATCTGATCGCTTACTTAAATCCCACAAATTAATGGTTCAAATTTGATTTATTCAGATTGATTTCTTTATTTTAACATATTCACTTGCCTTACTCAACACCATTCTTACCTGTATTTTGTTTTTCACTACAGATTTTGACCCCAGCCTTGGCATGATGACGGGTATCGCTCCGATGAATCCGATGATGCCCGGCTTGGGCATCGTGCCCCCTCCTATATCTCAAGACCTACCTATTGTGAAGGAGATCATCCACTGCAAAAGCTGCACTTTGTTTCCACCCAACCCTAGTGAGTCTTTCTCAGTTGCAAACATCCTCACAGATCCTGTTTCACAATTTACATCGCATAGCCCTGTTAGCGCTTATGCATCAATACGCATTATTTTCAGTCCTCATGCATTTTAAAGCATGCTATTGACTTGCCGATGCTGTCCGGAAGGCCTGTCCAGACAAACAGATGGTCATTAAGGCTTTGGTCAAAATTACTCTGCCATAGAATTGAGGCTCTGCAGGTTGTATTGACCTGACATTAGGATTCTGACAGGTGATATACCTCGACCTAGAGGAGGACGCCAATAGATCTGACTGGTGAGAAAGCCAACTGCCACTCACATGGGTGGATTGATTGATTACTTAGGAGTTGTGGTTTCATACAAAGGTGAATGAAAATACAATACAAATCCCCAACTCTCTCTCTTTCTCTCTCTCTCTTTACTCTCCTGGTTTAGCTCTTCCACAGACCCCAGTGAATGCTATGATAGAGACAGAGGAGAGAAAATAAAAAGTTTTAAGCAGTCTGGGTGATGTTGAGGTGAAAATCAGGCGGTATTTAAAAGCCCAGCATCTCCTGAGAGGCTGTGTAGAGTGTAAAATATGCTACGCTGTAGAGCTGTAGTAGAGGGTCACAGGATGGTCTAATTACCTCAACTGATCCATGATCCACTGTCCATTGTAATACGAGAACGGACACCTTTCAACTGTAGGCCCTAGATGTGTGCAGATACAGTTTGTTAAAGTTTCTCTGTACATCATCATGGACCTTTTCTACTAGTTCTCATTATATTCAGGGCATAAGGTAAATAGAACTACATTACCATGTATAAACTATTACCCAAAAATGTTTTAGATTACAGGTGCCCATGTGTTGAGTGCGGTAAAGAGGGTAAACATATCCATCTACAACTTGTTGTCCATCTGAACACAGCAGATAGAAAAATTGTGATGTTTTCTGGGTAGAAAAGACCGGCATCTTTCTTTGCATCCGTTAATACTAAGTTTACATTTACAGCATTTAGCAGACACTCTTATCCAGAGTGACTTACATTTTTATTTCAGTTTATACACCTGAGCAATTGAGGGTTAAGGGCCTTGCTCAGGCAACGTGGCAACGGCAACGTGGTGGACCTGGGATTCGAACCAATGACCTTCAGATCAGTAGTCGAACGCCTTAACCACTGAACTACCACATCCCCCAGTTGTTGTAGAAGGAAAGACTGAAGTAAGAAGCTAGTTATGAGAAGAATTCAGAATACTTGAAACTCTTCACCGTGTCCAGTCTAATATCCCCCACTCTCATAACTACCTTTACTATTAGTTTCATTTACCTTATTAAATAATTCATAGCACACTCTTTATGGACAAACCTTGGGGCAACACTTGGGGCTTCTCACTTACTACCCTGAGGGTTACTACAAGGTTCTGTTTAGAATCTTACAAAGGTCTTTTTTTTGTTAAAGATTTCCAAGAATAAGAAGCCTTAATTAGTTAATTTAACCTTTTAAAAAAAAAAGGCATGTGACAAGGACCAAAAAACTTCAGGTAGATTTTTAAGTTCCAGATATTGAGCAAAATATTTGAAACAGTATTTTGAGTTATACACTTCTAAAGAAAAATTAAGTTCTACTATTCTAAAGGATTTTTTTTGTTGTAACGTAGAACTGTTAAAGGTTCTCCGAGACAAACATGCCAGGATATTTATATAACCTAATCTCGGCTTTAAAGCCTCGAAAGGGGTCCGTTTTAACAGTGCAGATAATAAATACTGCATATGTTTCTATATCAGAAAATGTTCCAAGTAGAACATTTTTAGAAGGCTAAGAAAATGTAAAATTATTCACTGACCCTTTCAAAAAAAATGCTTTTTTAAGTGCAAAGTACCGATTCGGTTAAAATAAACCATAAATGTCAGTCAGTTCCTAAGTATTATGGGTGGAAATGGAGTTTGTACCACACGATTACCCAAATAACACATAAATCCTTATTATTATCTTATTATTATCTTAGCTTCCATAAAGCTTGATATGCGATTGCGATAAGATTGCGATTGTTGTAATATCCGAGGTGGAGCTTTTAAGGAGACCCTAGGCCTAAAGGTACCTTAATGATTTTACTGGATACAGTGTTTCTCTATCAGAAAAATATTACACGAATACTTTTAAGAGGCTAAGAATCCTTAATGAAGTCTATTAGAGCATATTAGAACATGGAAGGACTTCTGAAGGATTTAATGGATAATGATGGATTAAGTTTTATATAAGATAAAATAAGATACCATTCCGTATCATAACACTAGATAATGCAACACAACGTAACACAACACAGCATAATGTAAGACAGCACAGCACAATATAAGGCAAGAAGAGACAACACAACATAAGACAACAACATGAGCACAACATAAGGCAAGACAACAATTAATTAATTGATTCCAAAGGGAAACTGGAGTGTTTCAGTGTTTCAGTAACATACCTAAAATAAAAGGCACAAGAGTCAATAAACATTGAAAATAAAATAAGATCGAAAGTACAGTATGTAAAAAAGTAAGTATAATTTTTAAAAAAATGTATGCGTAACTATAGTATAAATCATTAACTCATATAACATATAGTATGTACAGTATTATATACGTCTATAGCTTAGCTATATACTGTTATATGTTAGAATATATTCTAACGGTATAATAGTTCTGTGCTCAGAATAATCCACAGATAAGGTGGTAGATGAGTTCAGAAAACACTTTGCCGTAGTGCTCTCCATAAACCTTTTAAGGGTTCACCCAAAGGTACAAGCAATGAAGAAAAAAGTTTTAAGAGTGTAGTTGCTGAATATTAAATGTGCATCAAGTGTTGAATGATTTAATAAAGAGGAAATAGCATGTTAGAAGAGTAATGCATTGCTTCCTAAATAATACATTGGTTCCTGTTTGTTCCCCTTAACAGAAATGGATTGAGATATAAACCTCAACCCACAGCCATGCACAGTAGTTTGCAAATAGACTCGTTGAAGACATGTGGTTTGCTTAGATTCCCAGATTCCTCTGCAGGGCCGCTGGGAAAGGATCTTTTTGTAAGTTGAAACTTGAGCAGTGTAAAGCTCCATCACTGTTTTTGAATCTTACAGACGTTTGAGTAACTGAGGTTATAACTGTGTTGTGGCAAGCCTAGCAGAGACAAGAAAGGTATCGTTTTTTTAGGTCAGCTTTATATAATGGCTGAAATTGCGAGGGCTTTCAGCTCTTTTTATGCGAGCTGTAGACTGAGAAGCAAGTGGGGAACTGATGAAAGCGGTGCAGAGTCTAGTGGATGCTTTTTTCACTAAACCTGACATATGTCTCACCACATAAAGGCTGACAGTCTTCCCCTGAGCAACTTTGGAGTACTCCCTCCCCCCCTTTACACTCACAGGAGAAGCCTTGTTCTCCATATTGACCTTGACCATAGGGCAGTGAAGGACACATGCTACTCGGGGCACTCTGCCCTCAGCACTGGTGTGTTTGTTGTCTTTGTTTAGGTACAGAAAACCCACCGCTGCATTGAAGTGTAGAGGAAAAACAGTGGTTGAAGGCGTTTTTATTTTTTTTTTCCATTTGTTAAGAGCAACAACGTCCTGAGTGCTGGTTGTGGTGGAAGTTTCCAAACCACAGGCTGGATTATATCCTTTTCTGTCTCACAATGAAGCTCGTCGAGCCGGGGAACGTGTGATATTAAAATATTATAGTGAACTATCTTTACAACATTTATGTGATATTTCTTAATCACTTTATGTTTTGCTGGCTAACTCGTCTCTAACTCGGTCTCTCTGCTTGTTCCATCTCTACACCAGGTTCTGCTTCACTTCTCTTTTAGTGTCTTTCTCCACCCTGCTGAGTTTAATGGGTCCCTGTCCACTTTTGTCCTCTCTGAAATCTTGCTTTTGGAAAGCATGTGTGGCCTGACTAGTTTCTTTAATATAATTCCCCCAGAGCCTCAGCTCGCTCTGTCTGCTTTTGACTGTGAAGGACAATGGTAACTGTGTGTTTGGTTCCTCTCTGCTGTCATCATGGGCACAGGCTACATATGCTGCCTTTCACCCTCAGCCTGAAAATGTACTTTTTCTTCTGTCACCCCCCCTTTATCTATCTGTCGCTGTCTTTTTATTGCTCATACTCTCTCTCTCTCTCTCTCTCTCTCTCTCTCTCTCTCTCTCTCTCTCTCTCTCTCTCTCTCTCTCTCTCCCCCCCTCTCTCGCTATGTCCTCTCTCTCTCCTCTACCTTCTAGCTGTCATATTTCCTTTCTCCATTTTTCCATCTGGCTTGCAGCTAGGGGGATATGTCACTCTCCACTTTCTTAAAACCTTTGTGAGCTAGAAACACTGCTATTTTGCAAAGTTTTCTCACCACACACACACACACACACACACACACACACACACACACACACACACACACTGCTTCTTGATGCTTTTTCAGCCTAAAAACTGGAAGGTGATTGAATGGAAGCTTCGGAATGTCCAGCCCAGAGGATCAGGAGGAAACCTGCATGTGTTATTATTACAACAGAGCAAAAAATTTCAAACCTGGCCTGCGAGTGTGGTTTCACGCACCGGTGCACCCTGGGGAGCGCCTGCTTGAGCTGTTTGTGATCACGGCAGGCTTCAGAGGCCTCGAGCCGAGATACACTGCGCTTCCTGTTCTCAGCAAGGACAATACGCAGCACGTAGGAAGCCATGCTGATCAGTGGATTTCCAGCAGACAGCACTGATCACCCACTGTTCTCCTACTGATGTCCTGCTCATGCAGAGAGAGTGATATGATGCACTTTATTGAGTGTATAGTGCACGCACACACACATACATACTGTATACACACACACACACAAACACACACACTTGTGCATATCTATATATAGTAGAGTATTGCTGCTGCTGCTGCTGCTGCTAGAGCCGCAGAACTTTCCAACTTCCTGCCTGCATTTTTACTTATTTTAAGATCCAAACCATTACCCAGATTATGACTCCTCTGCGTAAGAAAAACACTTCGGCGTGGAGAATCGTTCATTTAACCACTCAAAGTCAGTCCTTCAGCATCTGCATAGATAAAGATTACACACAGAGCATCACATGCCAGTTCTTATTGCTTAAATTTAGATTGTGTGTGTGTGTGTGTGTGTGTGTGATTCCTCAAAGCAAAGGAGTCGTCTTCTTTCTCAAACCACTGAGTCACTGTTACAGTGTTTAAATGGAATACAATAATTCACATGAGGCTGACAGCCACATTGGGAAATAGCTGTTTTTTCTATATCTGTGCACCAGATGAGCCACACTTTGGTGCTGGAACCTGTTTGACTTTGATACTGAAGCATGAAAATTATTCTGTGGCTTCGTGGGGGTTGGTTGATCGAGGCAGGTACAGATTAGTGATTGTGTCATCTTCAGAGTCGCTTCAAAAAATAATTAATTAATTAATTAAAATACAAAAATCAGGCTCTACTCATGGCTTGAAAGTGTCATGTCAAGAAATCTTCCAAATCCCTCCACATCGCTCCGACTCCTTTTAACAGCGGGCTTTGAAAAGGCTTAATTGTCGTCAAGGCAACTGAAAGACACCATCCCCGGTCCTAGCTCCTCTTTGACCACTGATAAGTCAGATGCATCGTCGGTGTTGAGCTCGTTAACCCGAATTAAAAGTAGATTGTCGGCTCGGTGTGAAAGAATCGCTGACGCTTTAGAGCAAGAGAACAACATATCACATTTCGTAAAAGACTCTGTGTAAATGTTTTTATTTATGCTGAGGTTTTCTGATTAATGCCCTTCTTAGCTAATGTCTTTATATTTGTTGTGAATTTTTGTCTTTAGAATTATCGTGAATAATTAGATAAACCTTTGGAAAGCAGATACTAAAAGTTATATGTTCTATTAAAATTATATTTATTCCTCATGAGCAAGTCAGAGGTGATGCATGCAGGAAAAAAATGATATAAGGAAGAAACCTTGAGAAGCTCCAGACTCAAAAGGAGCTCAGACACCAGAGAGTGGGATTATAAATCATTTCCCGTTAGTAACTTTACACTATATAGTCTACAAGTGCGATTGTGAAACCATGAGCTTTTTAGCATCAGCATAATTTCTGAATTCATTCTAGTTTTACAATAAATTCATTCTCGCCAAAGTCATCCAATGTTCAGTGATGGAGACCTAGCAGTTCAAACCTACCTCCCTGATCTCCAAGCGGTACAGTCTACAAAGCCCGACTGACTGTTAAATGGAATGCTCCGTCATTATTGCTTATGACAGTTCTACTGGTGAAGAATGAAGCACGGGAGCTGGATGTAGAGAGCTTGTTGAAAATCACGAGGCAGTCGAGCACATAATGACAAATCCAAAATCCTAATTAAAACCAAGCAACGTGTCAAGCGATCGTCAAACACACTCGCCTCAGCTGAAAAAAGTGAAGAATGAAATAACAGTAACAGAAACCAAACGCTTTAAATCACAAACTCTGGACTGGTGTGTCAGTGTGTGTGTGTGTGTTTGTGTGTGTGTTTGTGTGTGTCAGCATGTGTGTGTGTGTCTGTGTCTGTGTGTTTGTGTGTGTGTGTCAGCATGTGTGCGCTTGTGTGTGTGTCAGCATGTGTGTGTGTCAGCATGCGTGTGTGCGTGTGTGTGCATGCATGTGTGTGTCAGCATGTGTGTGTGCATGTGTGTGCGTGCATGTGTGTGTCAGCATGTGTGTGTGCGTGTGTGCGTGCGTGTGTGTGTCAGCATGTGTGCGCTTGTGTGTGTGTGTGTGTGTGTGTGTGTCAGCATGTGTTTGTGTGTGTGTGAGAGAGAGAGAGAGAGAAACAGGTGTGTGTTGTGTTTAGGCCCATTGGCTGACTTGGGATTGTAGGATTTGGTGTTTGTGGTAGTTTGTAGTGCAGGTTCTACTGATTAACGCTGGTGAGATCTGCTCATGACGGTGTCTCACTGTGTGACGTCACAGTTTGTGGATTACGTGTAATAAATGTGTAATATTGAGTTTTCATGTAAAAGTGTTCTATAGCGATACAAACAGTTCTAATTAGATTTGTATTTGTTTACAGATTTGTGTGAACAGACTGCATTTACTGTTCAGTTTAGCAATGAACATGTTGTATATTTGTATGGTTAATAGTTAAATATCTAATGATGTGCATCACCATCTGCAAAACAAGTGACTTCTGTTATCACTTGCACTACTCACTCTCTCTCACTCTTTCTCACTCACTCTCTCTCCTTTCCCTCCATCCCTTCCTTCGTCTCTCTCTCTCTCTCTCTCTCTCACCCCTTCCCTCCTTCCCTCACTACTTCAGTCTCAATCATTCCTGCATTCTCCCTCACTCTCTCTCTCTCTCTCTCTCTCTCTCTCTCTCCCTCTCCCTCTCTCCCCCCAAACCTCCCTCCACCCCTTACTCAGTCTCTCTCTCTCTCTCTCTCTCTCTCTCTCTCTCTCTCTCTCTCTCTCTCTCTCTCACTCACCCCTTCCCTCCTTCCCTCTCTACTTCAGTCTCAATCATTCCTGCATTCTCTCTCTCTCTCTCTCTCTCTCTCTCTCTCTCTCTCTCTCCCCAAACCTCCCTCCATTCCTTCTTCAGTCTACCTCACACTCTCCCTCTCTCTCTCCTTCTCTCTCTCTCCTCTCTCTTTTCTCTCTCTCTCTCTCACTCACTTTCAGAAAGTGTGAACTTTAGCACAAACATCTGTTACAAAGTGCTGACACCTGAGACGCCTTTCAGAAATGTCACCACATCAGTGATTATACAGTTTTCTTTGTTAAAACATTGAAGCATCAGTGAGTGTACAGTGTGTTGTGTTAAAAGTGCATTCACATATATCTGTTCATGTAGGAGCTGGAGCTAATCTCCATGTGGTTATACCCAAATAATGCACAGTGTCTGGACCAATCAGATTTGAGCATAACAATACTGATTTGATATCAAAAGTTAGCATGAGTTACAGTATATTTTATATAATAACGCTTTCACTTATTGTGATATTGTGCTATATTCCTGCGCTGTCACGTCAGTAATTACATAACATAACACACATTTCTCATTTTGAGGTTATTGATACAGCGATGTTTTGCTTACGTGTGAAGTACGATTTCAAATCAATAGTTAACGCAGAGCCTTCTGTTGAACAGCATCAGACTGGCAGCACTTTATCGATGGATCCAAATCGAATCTGTCAGCAGTACAAACACGAGGAATGGTGCAGGCCAGGGTCTGAACCAGAGTGTGACGGCGGAGTTTCAGAGGTTCAGGAGCTTGTTAGGATGTGTAGCTTTAGCAGGATTCGTGTTTTTTTAGCTTTCATCCTTCACTCGCTGCACCTGGGATGAAGTACCTTTTAAAAACGAACACCGTCGAATTTATTTTATCCTACGTGTGAACAGAAAATTTTAAGTGTGTGTGTGTTTTAGAGAGCGAGTGTGTTGCCTTACACTGTCACATACTGTACATGCCATTCAGCTCACACTCGTGTTTCTCACTCTTCTCACTCTGCACCGGCTGTCATCTCTGCCCAAGCGAGCTGTCATGTCCCTGCTTTAAAATAGGCTTGGTTGCTTGTTTGTGTGTGCACTAGGGTTCGGTTCTCACTGCACAAGGCCTGTGCTCTGCAGGGCGGCGTGTTTGCTGTGACTTGAGCACCTGCGACTGTGTGATCATTCAGACTGATTAGTGTTAGTGTCTCTGGCAGCGTGCTTTCCATCCAGTCTTACTGTGTGTCATCTCCAGTCAGCTTTTTAAAGTAATATCACCGTGGTGATAATGCACTACCCAGACCCCAGGAAGTAATACGTAAAGATTGTGGTTATTGAATGAGTTGTTCTTGCTTTTCTCGCTTATCATCCTGTAGAAACTGATTGTTGGCCTGTTTACGGAAAGCTCCCCTTAAATTAAAGATTACAAGATTATGCATTCATGCTTGCATATAGGAAGTAAAGAAACAATTAAAATCTAGCATGTGATAAAAAGATATGCTATTTCTCTTGATTTTTTATTAGGTAGAAGAAGCATGGCTCCACTCCAGATGTTTCACCTTGTCTCCATGCTGCTCCTGTAAGTGTTTGCTGGAGTCAACGGAGTAGAATGTCTTGTTAACGAATCTTTTCGAGCCGACGCGAATCAGAAATATCACACCCTTTCACGATAAATCCACAATAAGAATCTGACCTTTTACGTTTATCGCACCAGTCGTCTCTGCCGTCGAGTTCTTGGGCTTTGTCATATTAATAGGTGAAGAGTTGGCATTTGGTCATGTGCTCGGCGAAGCTGCCCTTTGATAACGCTACGCTTGTGTTTACCACCCAGATTTGCGTCAGGAGATAAAAGGCAGCGCTTTATAACGCCAGTGCTTTTTTTTTTTCTGAGACAGTAGCTGACCTTAACTAAAGTATCAGGTAGGCAGGGGCTTCATCATTAAGAGAGATGCAGCAATAAACAGGAATTAGGATAATCTAGCTGATGATGGATGGTGCATATGCAGCTGGGCATGTGGGGGGCTATGAAGACTCATCTATTTCCAGAGAGTGGCTTAGAGCCAAAACATGTGGACACATAAACACACACGCACACACACTGAGTGGGCAGCAGGGCATCGCTTATATTGTGTGAGGGTAACTTAATGCAGTACAAATCCTCAGCACTGTGAACATCTGATACACTTGCACACTTATTATAAACCCTACACAGGAGTTTTTTTAATTAAAGGCATTTCACATGTGAGGTGCAATCTTAGGATCCTCCATGTATTTTTAATAAGAGCTGTGAAGCCAGGCAAAGTAAAATTACTGCAGCACTTCTGGGAAAACATTTCCAAGTTCAAAGGTTTGTTTTTTCCCCCCAATTTCTCTTCATTAGGTCAATTCCAATCCTATCATCTAGCCCGTTACAGCTCCATTAATGCACAGCAGTTTGCTATCTGTCGCTTAGATTCTTGGGACTCTCCTTGTTTCCTTGGACCCACACTTGGTCACTTTGATACCTTTTCTCCTTGGACCCACAATTATGCCTGGCGCACTCCTTATTACTTTGGATCCACACTTAGAAACGTAGGTCATCATGTTTGCTTGGACCCCCTTATTGGCTTTGTCAGCACTTGGTCATTGGGACCCTCATGTTCATTTTGACCCCAACCTGGTCACATGGACCTTCACTTGGATGCTTGGGCCACCTTTATTTGCTTGGACCCCCAACACTTGGATGCCTGGACCCCAAGCTGGTCATTTGGACCCCACTTGTGACCCAGTTGAAAGACAAAATTATGTTCATTGGCTTATGACTTTTTTGTAAGTAAAATGTAAAACCTATTAAGATGGTTTAATAGACACATTTAGACAATCTATGGTTTTAAAAAGCAGGAAAATCTGACTTATTAATGCATCTGTTCTCTTAGTTGACCTTACTTGATCTCTCAACTTTTGACTAATTCACACATTGCTTTTTCTTATTTGTAATTGCTAGCTAATGAGTTTAAAATATCATGACCTGTGATATGATTAGCCTTACTGTTTCTATGGTTACCAATGTACATCTTTTACCTGCTCTTTAATGCACAAAGAGTTTTTCTGGGAAATTCTGACCTTTAGAGGCAGTAGAACAGACGGCAGTTTGACTCTTGCTTTGTGAAAAGCCCTTAAGATCTTAACTCACTATTATGGACTATACTACATTTAAATATAATACATAAACTTGGTCAATTTGACCACCCACTTGGGTACCCGGACCCCAACTTTGGTTGCCTGGACCCCACTTGGGTGCTTTTACCCCCACTTGGGTGCTTTTACCCTCACTTGGTCACTTGGAACACCCACTTGGTTGCCTGGACCCCCACTTAAGTGCTTGTTCCCCCACTTGGGTGCTTTTACCCCCACTTGGTCACTTGGAACACCCACTTGGTCACTTGGACCCCCGCTTGGTTGCCTGGACCCCCACTTAAGTGCTTGTTTCCACACTTGGGTGCTTGTTCCCCCACTTAAGTGCTTGTTCCCCCACTTGGGTGCTTGTTCCCCCACTTAAGTGCTTGTTCCCCCACTTGGGTGCTTGTTCCCCAACTTGGGTGCTTGTTCCCCCACTTGGGTGCTTGTTCCCCCACTTGGTTACTTGGACCCTCTTTTTTAATTTAAGTGTGATTAAAAAGATCCTTATAGTTTTGTTTATTATAGTCAAAGTCTGATTGACTGTAACAGAAGGTGTTGATGAATGTTCCATAATGACAGCTTGTATACGTTCACAATAGCAATATAATTGCAGAATGCTATTTTGGTCCACCGATGTTTGGCCACCATATAATGATCTGTGGAAAAAAAAACATGACAAAATGATGTGGATGTGATGATATCCGAACTTCCTTAGGCGTTCTACACTCTACCTTTTCAGAGTTGTTCAATCCCTTTAAGAGTTTAAGTAACTGTTAGAGAACAGGGTATGATTAGAAACCACTGGCATTTTGTGTAGCACACTGCAGTCAGCTCATTAGACTAAGATTTCCGAAAAGCTGAGTCTCAAAAGCAAATGTTGTTTGTTGAACCAGTTTCAGATATTCAGCCCCAGGCTATTCTCCAAAACACTCAGCATGTGCTACGTTCCTTCGATTACTCACCGCCAGCCTGGTGGTCCCAACTAATTCTCTTTATCCAGGCTCGATTTGAGCAGCGACCGTTTGGGTCACTGTTTGGTGACCATGCAGCAAAAAAAGGGGTCGTTTTACTTTCAACTCGCTAGTCAATATAATCAATCAGTCTAATTAAGATTTCTTAACTCTTTTGTTCCAATGGACCATTGGTGACATTTTCAGCATTTGTGTTTTAATCCAGATGTTCTATTGTACTGATAAGTGATAAGTGTGTTCTCGCTTGTGTTCTACAGATCTGCCTCCTCCAGCCACACGTGAGAGACCCCCGGGTTGTAAGACGGTGTTTGTAGGAGGGCTACCTGAAAATGCTACAGAGCAGATTATATCAGAAGTGTTTGAGCAGTGCGGCGCCATCAGCGCCATCCGCAAGAGCAAGAAGAACTTTTGCCACATTCGCTTCGCTGAGGAGCACACAGTGGACAAGGCACTCTTCCTGTCTGGTACGCACCAGCAAATGTTCTTTCGCTCTTCTCTCTCTCTCACTTTATCTTTATTTCTCTAGAGCCAAGATCATTCAGAGTGTTGACGTATACATTCACATTCATTCATTTTGTTCACGTCTTACTTTGAAGTCGTTCCAAAGCTGGGATGTACGTAGGTTCGAAACAGCTCAAACGTACGCTTATCTGTTCTAGCTGCTGTAGTTGTTTTGCCCATACTCTCAGATTTGTGTTTGAATTCCTGTGATTTGATTTTTTTTTTTTTAAGGGCAGGACAGATTCTGAATCATAAGACCGGCGGTATTTACACAAGTGCGATTTGGAATCATTTCGCTTAACCTTTTATCTAATGGATATGTGGCTATAAGCCCTCGGCTAGGCTTGACTTGATGGACTGATGGGGATTTAACAAGGGAGGAGGGACTTTGCTAAATCTCTTATGGGTGGTGAAGAGGGGGCGGAGGCCAGCACTCACACTCGCCCAAGTGCTCCTGACACCAGAGGTCATGAGAAGACAAACACACACACATACACACACAAACACACACAGCAGAATAGATTGCACCACCTATGTACTGAATACAAATCACACACAAATGGCACTGTTGCGTTGCCGGAGCTAGCTCATTTCCTCTGCTCGTTGCACAGCGGTCTTATTTCTGGTGTACATACTGTATATATATACAGTCATGTGGAAAAATTAGGACACCCCATGAAAGCCTGTGTTATTTATTTTAAATAGTTAAACATATGGGCATTTTATCTTCATTTTATAAATATTTGAAGTAATATTACTACAAATCATTTTTAATTATTTGTAAAACATCATGGGGGCACGGTGGCTTAGTGGTTAGCACGTTCGCCTCACATCTCCAGGGTTGGGGTTCGATTCCCGCCTCCACCTTGTGTGTGTGGAGTTTGCATGTTCTCCCCGTGCCTCGGGGGTTTCCTCCGGGTACTCCGGTTTCCTCCCCCGGTCCAAAGACATGCGGCATCTCTGGAAAATTGTCCATAGTGTGTGAGTGCGTGAGTGAATGAGAGTGTGTGTGTGTGTGTGTGTGCCCTGCGATGGGTTGGCACTCCGTCCAGGGTGTATCCTGCCTTGATGCCCGATGACGCCTGAGATAGGCACAGGCTCCCCGTGACTCGAGGTAGTTCGGATAAGCGGTAGAAGATGAGTGAATGAATGAATGTTAAACATCATTAAAAAAATCTAATTTCTCGTAAGGTAAAAGTAAGGACACCCCCATATTTAATTGTATTTAAAATGGATAAAATTACCTACCGGTGTATCACATCAGGAGCAAATTATGCCTTCAGAAAGAAAGCAGCGTGCTTATGAGTCTTGTAAAAGATCTCAAAAGAATTTGTAATCAGCCATTCCAATGTCCAAAAATCATGTACAAGTGGAGAACATTTAAAACAACATGGCCAGTTCAGGACATCCAAGCAAATTCACCCCAAGATGCTTAAAGAAGTCTCCAAAAACTCTAAAATATCATCACGGGACCTAAAGCAAGCTCTTGCTACAGTCGAGGTCAAAGTGCATGAATCTACAGTCAGAAAGAGACTGAACAACTTTAATAATCATGAGAGGCGTGCAGGGAGGAAACATTTGCCGTCTTAGAAAAGCATGAGGGCAAGACTGAAGTTTGTGAAAGACAACAAAGACAAATGCTTCTGGAATAATGTGCTTTATGAGTCTAAAATTGAATTATATGGACACCATAACAGAGGCATGTTTGGTGGAAACCAAATACAGCATTTCAGCAAAAGAACCTCATACCAACTGTGAAACTGTTTGCTGCAGCAGGACCTGGCCAGCTCATCATCATAGACTCTACTATGGACTTTACGTTGTATCAGAAGGTGCGTGAGGAACATATGAGGGCATCTGTCAAAAAAATTGAAGCTGAAGTGGAACTGGTACTTGCAACAAAAACATACCAGTAAATCCACCAAGGGCTCAATGAAAAGTAAAAAATGGAAAAGTCAAAGCCCAGATCTAAATCCTATTGAGATCCTGTGTGGTGATTTGTAACGGACTGTAGATGCAGGAAACCCCTCAAACATCACACAGCAGAGAGAATTCAGCATTGAAGACTGGCGAAACTTTCTTCCAGTTGATGTCAGACACGATAAAACATCACATTGAGGTTATTTCAGCCAAAGGCGGAAACATTAGCTATTAGGATAAAGAGTGTCATCACTTTTTCCTCAGGTGAAATATTCATATTGTTGACTTCTTTTGTTTAATAAGTGAAAAGTGATTTTGTTGTTGTTGTTGTTGTTGTTGTTGTTGTTTAAAAGCAATTACATCACTTTCATCTACAGGTACAAATTAAAAAAAGATCATAAATTGACATGTTTACATTTCTTAATAAAGAACTGAATATTTAATGGTGTGTCCTAATTTACGTGACTTTATATTAATATATATAGTATATATACATACTAATATGTGTGTGTGTTTGTGTGTTCAGTAATGCTGGTTGTCTCTAAGCACTCTCGTCTCTGGTGAACGCAGCTCTATCGTAAGGCCAGAGCAGCGCCTCATGTATTACATGGCCCTGTGAAGGAGCTCTTCAGGCCTTTCCATAAATAAAGGCACTCATTTTGGACGCAGAAACACACCATATAAAATATTTAGTGTCGTCTGGGAGCCGTAAAGCATAGGGGGGGTGGGCGTGAGAATAAAGTGTGAAGATGCAGCTCATTTCCATGGGCATTGCCCAACCAGTGACCGCGTTCTTTCTTTCCCAAAGCCGTGAGCTTGAAGAACCTCGCCTCTTTGCTCCAGGTGCACAATCCAGCCCATAAACAAAGAGATATTTCACTGGTGACTTTTAGGAGGCTTTTTGCTTTCTGTCTTTCCCGTTTCACATGAATTGAAGAATGAAGTAGGAAGGAGTTTGTTGTGCTGGTTTTCATGTGTGACAAATTGGATTCAAATGAACATTAGTATTTAAACGTGTGTAACTCTGTGTTTTTAATGGCGTGGAGTGAACGTTAGCAGGATGTACGGTGTGTGTTTATATCATGTACGGCGAGAAAGGGAAAAGCGTGACACGTTCTTAAGCACAAAAAATAATCCGTATCAACAATTTATCGTGCAAGATTTTGTTTTTTTTCTTCTACATTTTAGTATTGTCAAGTGACCACCTACTAGCAAATTCTCCTCTATCACACAAAAGAGGAGGAAGAGGTAAACAAACTCTTCCTCTGAGACACCTTAAAAAAATACCCAGCAGCATCATTGTGCTGCATCTTCATCAGAGGGCAACACACACACACAAACACACACATACACACACACACAGAGAACACTATCAGCCATCTTACATATACATAAGCTCACAGACACAAGCAATTGGCAAGTGTCAGTGTGATTGACAGGTGAGAGAGAGTATGCCCCTCCCACCCAGAAAGCATGGACAGTCTCTTGACTTCAAGTTATGGATGGTTGGAAATGGCTGGATTTCAAAATCTCACAACGATAAGACAAAAGCTTTCTGCTGAACCATTTTTTTTTTGTTTATTATTGATGAAGTTGTGAGATATTTTTTAATCTACACACATGAATGCACAATGTTTCGGTCGTAACATTTCTTGCATACATACTGTACGTACACCTATTAACCATTGATCCCTCACTTTTCTGAGTTTTTTCAATCACAAACCCTTCAGTTTCCATAAAAGCCAGTTGGAAAGCCTGAAGTGGAAAGAATTTGGGTCACGACGCCTTCACTTCTTGGCAGCTGTTACTTATTTATTTGCACCGATTGCACTGAAATCACACACTTCATCTTTTTTCAGCTGGTAGAAAATAAAAGGGCGGGACGTTCTTCTGTCATCACTAAATGCTCAAGGCACGGAAACATCTCATATACTGACATAGCTTTTTTATTTGTTGTTGTTCATTTTGCTTTCTTTTCTAGCAGCGTGCAAAAATTTTTGGCAGGTAAATCAGACAGTTAAGCAGAATGGAAAACATCTTCCTGTTCACTACATCTGCTCACTAACTGGGGTGTTTGTGTAATCTCAGAGCTGCACTTTATACCCAGTAGACAGGAATGGACAAGGTTTTGTCAGAATTTTGGGCAGACAGGTCATGTGTAATATTTTCTCCTCCCGGACGATTTTCTTGCCTTTTTCTATTTCATAAATAATTAACAACTTAGCATGGTTTCATCTCAGAGCTGCAAACACTGTAAGGAGTTTATACCTGAGGGGAGGAAAGTGTGAACACACAGTGTGTGTGCGTGTGTGTGTGTGTGTGTGCATGTGCGTGTGTGTGTGTGTGTGAATCAGCTAGAGTACAGTGAGGTTTTTCCCTGCAGTGGTGAGCTGCAGCTGTTTCAGAGGGAAGAGCAGAGTAAACACTGGCATATATTTAGAGCACAAAAGACACAACCGGATAAACCCAGCATTTCCCTCTGCAGGTGTTCTTCTTTACAGACTAAACACGCTTTTTATTTATTGTTTATTATTATTATTATTATTATTATTATTATTATTATTATTGTTATTATTATTAAATAATTAAATAAACAGGCTATTTTGGATCTTTATTAGGAAAAAATTCACACTTCAGTTTCAGTGGCAAATGAATTCATCACTAGCTTGTCACATTGCATGTTTTTTTGTTGTTGTTTTTTTAATGCTGATTACAAATGGTTTCCATTTCCTGGCTTGAGCCAGTTAGGAGTGTTGTTGGAGATAATGGTGGAGAAGATGGCGATGATTCCACACCGTCTGTTAGGGACAAGGACCAGATTCGGCGATAAACAGCCAAAACCGTCTGGACCAATTAAATCCCGTTTTCTGCTGGCTTCAGGCCTGTCAACAGGAACTATTAAAAGTTTCAGGAAGTGTGTCGTTTACACTGAGTGCACTGTCTACTTATGCGTGTTATTAATCCACTAAGCAGCTGGCAGTTTAGCATTGATAGGCATCGAGCTTTTGCACCTACTGTATCAGGAAACCTGTTGATTTTCTGATCTCGCTTTTCTGCACAGGTTACCGGATCCGCCTCGGCTCCAGCACGGATAAGAAGGACACGGGCCGACTGCACGTGGACTACGCTCAGGCTAGAGACGACCTGTACGAGTGGGAGTGCCGGCAGCGCATGTTGGCAAGAGAAGAAAGACACCGGCGTAGGATAGAGGAAGATCGTCTGCGCCCACCGTCACCGCCTCCCATCGTTCACTACACAGAGCACGAATGTAGCCAGCTGGGGGAAAAAATCAAAGGTGTGCACTTTATCATCATGATAGAGCTGCTCTCAGTTTTCTTTTATTGCAACGGTTCCTTTCTTTTTTTTTTTATCTGCACATTTTTCCATCTCCACACTTTATATAATGGATGTATGTTTCCTGTAGACTGACATAGTATGTTTTTGTGGCTCTAAATGCTGTCTGTCTCTCTTGGTTTGAAGTAGCCTGCTGCTAAATAGAAGCGCCATCTGTTTGGTGTTTGAACGATGATCTACACTCAGAGACAGAATGCAAGAACAGATTTGTGTGTGTGTGTTTTGAGTAATTTCAGTATAGTAATGAAAGTTAGGAAAAAATAACAGATCTTCTTTTTTTTTTTTTTTTTCTTATTTCAAAAATAGTGTTTTAATGTTTCAACACTCCTACATACACCAGGCTGCTCCTGATTTGTGGGATGTACCATTTTCTTTCTCGTCCAACCCTCTTGTTACCGTGCCAGTCTTTTACCCCACCATTTAACTCACCCATGACATTTCAATCAGCTGAGAAATAACTCTTTCTCAGTCTGTAGATCTAAAAGAATTTAAAAAAAAAAAAAAAACACCACACTGTCTGATATAGCAGCTATTTGAAACAAGTAAAATTTGAGAATACTCTGTGACTCAAGAGTACACTAAACATTTCTCAATTTTCAAACCTTTAGACAAAAATATTAAAATATCTTATTGGTCTGCAAAATATTCTTTGTTTGATGTCCAGGACGATGGAAAATGCCAATCGTTATATTCTGCCGTCAAAAACCATCTAGATGAAGGAACCTCAACCCGGAGCGATCTGTCCATGAGTCGATTCAGTTTGGCTCCTTACCAGTTAGATTGGAGGTCCTTAGGTCTTTATTTATGTATAAAGAATACAAAATCTAGTTTAAGATTTAATTTAAGTTTAACAACAGACAAACATGGATCTGATCAGTGTGGTGTTACAGTTGTGTGTAATGTAAAGTGTAGCAGTGGTGGTTAGGGAGCTTGTTTCACAGCCCACATGTTAAACTAAATGATTCTATTAATATTGAACACAGCCTGAATGATTCATCTTTATGACACATTGATTCAGTCTGAGAGGTGCTGATGGAGTATTAATGACAACCTGTGCACACTGCTTTATGGCCCACACACAGCCAATTTACACCCGGAGAAAGCTGTGTGTGTGTGTGTGTGTGTGTGTGTGCATGCATGAATGTGTTTAAACCTACTTGCTTTTGTATGTTTGTACTTGCACTTGATTTTGTGTGCTTTCTGAGTGTGTGTGCGTGCATACGTGTGTGTGTTTGTGTGTGTGTAAATGTGTTTAAACCTACATGCTTTTGTATGTTTGTACTTGCACTTGCTTTTGTGTGCTTTCGGAGTGTGTGTGTTCTTGCACCTGCTTCTGTGTACTGTTTGTGATTTTTGTTAGTGTGTGAGTGTGCATGTGTGTATAATGTGTACTTGCATGTGTGCATGTGTGTGTTCACATGCACGTGTTTGTGTGCGAGAGTGTGTGTGTGTATGCGAGTGTGTGTGTAAATGTGTTTAAACCTACTTGTTTGTATGTTTGTACTTGCACTTGCTTTTGTGTGCTTTCGGAGTGTTTGTGTGCTTGCAGCTGCTTCTGTGTACTGTTTGCGCTTTTCGTTAGTGTGAGTGTGCATGTGTGTGCACGAGTGTGTGCATGTGCTTGTGTGCATGTGTGGGTGTGAGTGTGTGTGCGTGCGTGCTTGTGTGTGTACGTGTGCGGGTGGGCGTGTGTGTGTACGTGTGTGTGTGATGACTCAGGACAGTAAGGACAGACTAACGTTTATTGTGCTGTTCTTGACAGAGATCAATGTGTGAGCTTATCTGTGTGCTCAAATCGAGGGTGAATTATGCTAAACAGACCTGCAGGCTTCCTGAAGCTGAGCAGATGCTGTTGCACCAGATGCACACACTACACACAAACACATAGTCCACACACTTACACACACTAAAGAGACCTGAACAAAGACGCATCTTCAGTTGGCACTCCTTTTTGAATAGAGACCTTAAAAGGAGACACTGAAGCTCTGTGCAGAATCCTAATACCCTTCATTACAATGGCTTTCCCATCTCTCTTCACTCACACACACACACACACACACACACACACACACACACAAACACTCAGAACTCCACAGTGGCACCTTGGATCTCCCGTGTGCGCTAGAAAATTAACCAAATTCAGACACAGCACTTCTGTAACAGTGAACTAGAAAGTACACAAATCAAGTCTGAAACAACTTAACATTCATCATTTGGAGACTTCTAGAGGGATTTAATATAACGCTAAATACAGCACCCGGGCTTTCTTAACCAGATTGGCCTGAAGTTCACAAGCTGTCTCTTTGGCATCACATGACTATTTGTTCAGGATGTGAAAAAAAAATGCTATTCAAGAAAAAAAAAAAATATTATTCTGCTTATACAAATTAGCTCTGACCAGTGATTTACCTTTGTTCATGTGGCAGACACATGATGTGCAATCCTGGCATTTAGCATTTAGATAACAGAGCTGATAAGTATACGAGTGAGACCTGTCGAAGAGCGTTTGGTTCAGTAAATCCAGGGTATAATCCAGAGTACTTAGAGGAAACCCTCTAGGGGAACTTACAAACTCTACACACAAGGAGGTCAGAGGAATGAATCAATTCCCAAACCCTGGAGGTGCAAAACAAACATGCTAACCACTAAGCCTCTGTGCCCCGCATGATATCCATCTCCAGGGTCACTGGTTTGATGCTAAGCTTGGGTTACTATCTATGTGGAGTTTCACATGTTCACCCTGTATCTGTGTGGGTTTCCTTCAGGTTCTCTGGTTTCCTCGCACCTCCAAAAAAACTGCCAGTATAAGTGGACAGACTATACTATATTTTCCACTGTGTGTGTATGTGGTTTTGTGTGTCTTTTGTGTTTGTGTGTCTATGTATGTGGTGGTGTTTTTTTCGGTGTGTTACCTTTTGATGAGCCGGTGTCCCATCCATGGTGTATTCTCGCCTCGCACTCAGTGTTCCCTTCTTCTAGCTCTGACCAGAATAAAGCTCTGACTGAAAATTAATGGAATATTAATAGGCTTCGTCCTTAATTTAAACCACCTGCCTACTAAAGATGAGTCAGAAAGGAACGTTTTGAGATAAGTCCATATTATTTGATGTAACTTGAAATGTCCTCAGGTGTGGACTGTGCCATGTGTACATGTGTTCAGCTCTCAGGATTGGGCATTGATTAACATGATTAGTTCACCTCTAGTCTTACTTCAGTGATCTTACCTTCGTTAAAGACTCTAGTGATCTAGTGACAGTTTGGAAAAATCTTCTAAAGTTCTCAAACCTTGTCTTCATGGTTTGATTTGTTCCCAGCAGCATTGTACTGTATAACTGGAACAGGATTGAGTCCCAGAAATTGTAACACTACAGCATTCAACAACATTCTATACAGTCGTGTGCTTCAAATTTTATGGCACCAGTTTGGAGAAGAACCACACGTTGGTGTGATGATCAGGTGTCCCAAACTTCCAGCCGTATCGGGCAACAATAAGTCGTTCATTATGGTTTTAATAACAGGAACAGAAAGATCTTTTCTGTGAGGAAAGAAACCTGAAGTAATGGCGTTCTCTATAAAAACAATCCTAGGATCGATGGTGGTGACAAACAGACATCCATTGATTGACAAGGAACAAGTGCTCACTCTGGTCTGGAATCATTATACAGAGTTGTAGAGTTGTTGATGCTCTATTTACTGACATTTATGTAATCTCAAACATCAAAATTTTATAATGAACATGCAAAGCAAGCGGTGAAAACGTCCTCACGTTGCTGTCAAATACAGATCATTTATCCTACTTGAGTAAAGCGTAAACAATTATAAATTCATGAGCTATAGGATGTTTAAAGGATAAAAACAACAAGGTTTTTACCAGAGGTTCTGTGTCTCTGTGCTACTTTGGGCTGTTTCAATCATTTTAATTATAGTTTGCTATTACTAGAGGTAAATATTACTATCATTCTTTGTCTTGTGTTGTTTTTTCCACTTACTTATATTGTATATTGTATTTTTATTGGACTTTATTGGTTTTATTCTGTTTTAATCACATTTTAAATTAATTCTACAGTCATTTAATTTTTGTATAGCGCTTTAATCAATGGACATTGTCTCAAAGCAGCTTCACAGAACATATGAAATATTGAACAGAAAGATTACAATACAGACAAAAGTTCAAGATTAATATTAGACTTGTATTTAAACGTGTTTGTATTTATCTCTAATGAACAATACTAAGATGACTGTGGTGAGGAAAAACTCCCTTAGATGGAAGAGGAAGAAACCTTGAGAGGAACCAGACTCAAAAAAGAACCTCATCCTCATTTGGGTGACACTGGAGGGTGTGATTATAAACTGTTATAAACGCCAGAGGGTGTTATTATGACTAATGTCCTTTCTATAGTCATATACAGTCTGACAATTGTGTATTGATTTTTGAGTCTTTGAAATCTTCATTTAGTGGAACACAACTGGAGCTGGTACAATCTCTGTATGCCTCAGGATCCTCACAGGGTTCGCTTCTTCTCAATGAAGGTCTGAAATCTGCATGAAGCAGAACACAACTGGAGCTAGCACAATCTCTATATGCCTCAGGATGGGTAGAAAAAGAGAAGCAAGTGGAGAGGAATAAGTCGTTGCATTGCGTTTTATATTCTGTATCATTTCCATGTCTGACAAAATGCTGCTTTCTGAGGTGCCTTCATATGGCCAGTTTGTGTTTCGATCGCTGTATCCCATCATCCAAAATAAAACACTCAGACATAGAGTAATAGACTACACTATGATGAGAGAGAGAAGTTTGTATACGAATTAGATTTGATTTTATTTCTAGTGAGAGTAGTTTGGTGGATCGGTGAGTACTCACAGAATATTCGCTCTACCCTACTGAACAGTGCTTTATTAGTGCTTCATTTTGCCAAATGGACTTTTTAAGGTTCGGTAACCTGGCAACACTGTGACGTACGCGGCCTTTCAAGCCTGAACTTTTCCTTACGGGTGCATTGATAGGTAGTGAAGTGCTGCTTTATGAGACAGCGATTAATGAGACAGCGTAGGCATCAAGGCAACAGCCTTCTCTTTCAGACATACCTACAGTAAAATGCTAAAATGAAACTTTAATGCGTTTCAGCTTGTTTTCAGCAGTAACAGAGATTCAGTGTCCTTCAGTCAGAGTTTTATTTCGAAAGGGTTCTGTCCAAGACCACACTGTTTATTCACTTGTTGCTTCTGTTTTATGAACTTTCTAAAAGTAAGCAGTCTGAAGTTTTTTATGTGCGAAACACATCTCAATGTTTGTGAGCTTTTACAGCTTCCAGTCTAATGGTGTAGAAAACATGACCAAAAAAAAAGAGAATAGTAAAGTGCGTTCCAGTGCGAGCTTCATCAGCGTATCTGCGAGCTTAATTGTTTGAGTATTCATTAGCGATATAACCTTTGGCTAATTTGACATGAGGTATGGAGGCGGACTGTTTGTGAGTTGTAGCTCTTTTTTCAGTCCTGTCCTACGCATTCTGCTCTCAAAATGCAGAATCTGTTCATCCATTGGCACCCAAGTTAGTGTTTGGCTAAAAGCAGCCAAAATATTGCTTGGATTCTGTCCCTCCTTCTGTGATGTTCTTTCCTCTGAGTCGTGCTGTTTGCGTACATGCCTGTGCATTCTCTGAAGTTTCTGATGTACTTTGACACTGCTGGAGCTGAGATGAGATGTGTTTCTTCTGGCACTGAGCGCTCTTCACTTCTCAATGGCAAGCATCCATAACGTTTGTGTCATGCAGAGTTTAAGTCCCCTTTTTTTTTTGGTTGTAGTATCAGATACTGATAGTGAAACTGATACTGAGACTTTTATTTTAATTTTATTTATGTTACCTGCTGCTGTGTGATGCTACCAATGTGCTCCATGTGTTGGGGTTTTGGTGTTTAAGCATTATATTTAATAGAGTAGCGTGCTATTGAGTATGCAGTAGAAGATTTAAGGCTTCTCATTTAAGGCTATTCATATAATTAACCCTGGATGATTGTAATGCTGCTAAACAGAATCCTAGTTTTCATGTTTCTGACTGTTTATACTTTACTCGGGGTCAACAATTACTCCTGGCTCTTCGTAATCTGTCGTTTCACCCTGGATTAACCTTCTTATTAGCACATCAGCAATCATGATTGGATAATTCCAGCGTGAAACCACTTTAGATAACGGCTTGTCTCAGGCTTTCACTTCAGTGTGAAAAATAAGTTCAGGTGTGTAATTGTGTGCTCGGGCAGGTATTGTTAGATTTCTTGGCTTTCTTAAAATTCTTTTGGAAACTTTTCAAGTTTGTTGTGTAGTTGATCAGACTTCCGTTTTTTTTTTGTTTTGTTTTTTTTTGTTTTTGTTTTTTCAGCATGACGTATTTCCTCCGCAATAAAACATGCACTTGTGATGTTGTGGTAATATTCAGTTTTTTTTTTTTTTTAGTCTGACTCTATTTACCAAGCTGCTTTTGTTAAGTGTTGCAACCTTCTGGTTTTCATGTGATATGAGGCACATGTTTGGCATCACAATGTGCCGTTAATCCTGCAAAACTGCTGCTTCAGGTCAAGGTTTCATAACCCGGGGTAAACAGCACTACCTTTTTTAAATTACTAGAGTGAAACATTCCTCTTCCTGGGGGTTAAAATTCAGAGTTTAAAGCAACTATAACCCAGGGTTAATCTCAGTGTGAAACGTTCTTAGGTGACTCAGTGCTCGCTGAACTGAATTTCTCGGCAGTTTTTCTGCATGCTCAAGTTCACTGCTCCAATCCCATGAATACATTTGTGTGATGTTGGCATTGTTTATGAGGAAATGTGTAGGTAAATGAGCACAACAGTGTTGTCCTGATACCAGTTTCAGTATTGATACATCCATACTCTCCACCATACATCTCTCTCTCTCTCTCTCTCTCTCTCTCTCTCTCTTTCTTTCTCTCTGTCTCTCTCTTTTCCCTTTTTTAGACGACTGCAAGTTTCCCGAGGCAGTGCGAGTGCTTCTGACCTGGGTGGAGCGAGGCGAAGTGAACCGCCGCAACGCCAACAACTTCTACTCCATGATCCAGTCGTCCAACAGCCACATCCGCAGGCTGATGAACGAGAAAGCGGCTCACGAAAAGGAAATGGAGGAGGCTAAGGAGAAGTTTAAAAATGCCCTGGCTGCCATCCTTGTACAATGTGAGTGCTGTCCTCCCGCACACTTTAAAGCAACGCTTTGCTTTTAACACTCTGAAAAGAGACGCACTCAGCAAATGGGCGCACTCTCTCCGAACATGAGCTCTCGACACTTTCAGCCATCTTAATGGAAAGCATAATGCAGTGGCACTTTAGAGCTGATTGATCCAGTGCCCAGGGATATGGAAAACACACAGCACACAAACACAGCCTGTGGAAATGTAAGTACTTACCGTAGCATGAATTGATATTTAAAGACAGAGATAAAGCCACAGGATGAGCACTAGATTTTCGTTTCGTTCGAGTATATATTCGGTACGACGGAAAACATTATGCACGTGATAAATAAAACACAATACATGGAACCACACAAAATAGCATTTTATCTTCCTTGAGCACAAAATCAGCATAAAGCACTTCCTGTTAAGAAAACGTCACGACGACACACCACTCATTCAACATGTTTTACTGTCTACTTATCTTTTCTCGTTATTCTGATGCGGTCAACATCCGGGCGGAGGTCAGTTCACAGTTTGGGAATTATTTACATTTACAAGTAAATGATTTCAATTTGAATCGAAATAAAGTATCAAAAGGAAATAGCTTTTTAATTCAAGACCAAAATACTAATGTTATATTTACATGTCCGAACTTGTTTTGAGTGTTTATGTAGTCCACAGACGATGCACTGTGGTATGATTTTTAATTAACCCCTTAAACTCCCAGCAGCCTTTTTGTATATCCAGATTCACACAAGTGTTTCACATTTAAATGACATAAAACTTAAATATTTGATCGATTTGGGTTTTTACATTAATGACTGATGAGGAAATTTATCATTGTGTCTTCAGTGTTCTAATACGTAGTGAGCTCGAGTCTTTACCAGATATCTGTGTACATCATACACATATTTCCCAGCTATGGAGCTGATTGAGACACAGCCAACGTATGTTATGGGAAAAAGAATAAAATAAATACTCGAAACTTTGATCAAATGATTTTTCAGCTACTGACCATCCAACGAATTTTCCCAGATTGCCTGATATTTAGGTGTAATATATTTAACTCAGTACTACGTTGAGAGTTTCAGGGGTTAAATACGGTCTATTTCAAGGTTTGGCGAATTCTATACACATCTAATAATGTTTCTACTTTAGCCCTGCACTAGAGTTACCAGGATAATAAGATTCACAAGAAATAAAAGATTAGACTGCACTTAGTCACGTCTAGTGTCAAATGTTAAATTGTTATATAAAATCTGTATCTCTAAATATAAAATGGACAAAATGTCATCAAAGCTAAAAACAGTCGTTCTTCCATTTGAAGCTGAATAATTTCACTTTCTTCCTCAGATCATTAACGTGATTTCATTTTGCATCAGGTAGGAGTCAGGTAGGAGGTGCGAAGTGATTCAGATGATAATATTCTTGCAGGTTGATTCTTATATTATGTATTTTTCTGTATCGTAGATCTTTGAGGATGAGTGTGTTAAGCTTTTGTTACTTGTTAGTTAAGTTAGCCTTGTATCTCCTGTGCAAAGCTAAAGAGAAAATTCAAAGAATCATTCTGATTCGTATGAATCAATTCAAATTGAATCATATTGATTAAGACTTGGATTAAAGTAATTATTCCCAGCTGGATTACTGGGACTGGCCCCCGGTGCTGAAGTGCGCACTGATGTTGTCATGATGATGTTGACATGATGATGTTGATGCATGCTGTGGTGCGAGTGTACCGAGGAGTGAGCAGGTAAGTGCTCCAGAGGTCTGATATCCAGCCTGGAGCTGAAAGCAGACGCAGGTAGAGTATTCAGAGTATTCAGCCTCGGCACACTGACCACTAAAAGGCATGAAGAGCTGCTTAAAGCATTAGCAGGAGCCTTCAGTATTGTGAGAATAGCGTGTCGAGAGCGCTAATGTCGAGGGACGGCCGGAGCGAAAGAAAGTAAGTATTCTCCATTAAAGCAAAGCCACAGAATGTGTTTAGCTTATGAAGTGTATACTGAAAAGACTGTGCGGATGATTTGAGGGGTGAAATAGGGGATCTCAGACCACCTTGGCAACTTCTGCTTCAATTTTCTCCGTAAACTACATAGCGCGTTGTCCGGTATGCACGGCGGCACGGAGCGTTGTCCAGCTCCTGGCTGTCGGCTGGTCGATAGCGTGATTGATTACTTCTGAGTTGATGTGTAAAGGGTAACAGATACAGTCAGAGGTGCTCCGTCCAGGACACGAGCAGCACTATCGAACACTCGCTTAATACCCATCGATTCAAACACCTCCTTCTTATCACTTCGTCTTTGAAAGACACTGTCATGTGTGTTGAGGTTGGGTACAGTGCCATAAGTCTTACTCTTAACTTCTCCTACACAAAATAAGAGAATTCCTTTGCCACATGTGTTAAGAAAACTCATTTCACAGTTAAACTTATTTATGAATGTGGCATGGCCCTTAAATGTCACTAAAAAATTGGATCCCTGACAGCACAGGTTTATGAGCAGTGCCTGTAAAAAAAAAAACAAATAAAAAAAGCTTATATATTTTCAAGTTTTTAGTGCCTGGAAAGTTTCTTTTGAAGCGATGGCACACTTCACCTCGCAGCTTCAACCGTCAAGCGTATGCTCTGGCTTTTACGTTATTTATCCGTCACGTTTCTTTCCAGCACCACATCGAATTATACTGTACTATTGAACCTACTTCAGATTTAGTATTTTCTGCAAAAAAAGCATACGTCGTCTCATCGTGTAAAACGTTCTGGACGAGTTGAACTATAGCTAGTTGCAGCCGACACGCGTCCTCAAATGACATCAACCTCATTTGCATATTTGTTTGTTTTTGTTTGTTTGGTTTTGTTTTGACTGCATGTCTCTGAGCCGTACCGAGAGTGTAGGATTCAATTTGGCTACATTTTTGCAGATTTGCCATGCCAACTGCTCCCAATTCCCATCATGCTAGCTAACAATCAGGGAAATAGCAAATGTTTAGAAGCCCCGCTGTGCATGTGCGCATCAGGGATTTCTACAGCTTTATGGAAATGAACCGTAACACCCGAGGAGCGTTTTACAGCCCAGCGCTAAATTGTAGCACATGCAAAAATATAAGTATATCATGACATTTCAACAATCCATAATTCACTTAAACCCTAGTTGCTAGTGAATACAACTTATTTCGCTTCAAATCATTAACATTTAGCTTCCGTTTCTACTCTTCTGGAAAGAATTAACAGCGAGAAATGCGGTAGTATGGATGCAGAAGTAGTAAATATATTGTATAGTACGTATATGATATAGATATAGAAATAGAAATCCATAAAAATTCATCATCGTGTGGACGATTTATGATGGCAGTGATGGTGACAGAAAACTAAAGGATTTCATGGAAGATGAAGAAATAGTGCAGACTGTGTTATTTGTTTTAAGTTCAAGAATCATTTTTGAATGCTGTTGAAGCTGATGGAAGGAAGGAAAATTAAATACGGGGCTGAGCTTTGAAGTGGGCTGTAAGGGAAGCGTGAGCGAGTGGGAGTCAAATCAGGTTTGTGGTGAAAGTGGGAAGGAAAATCTTCCAAGCAGGATGGAATAATCAGCTCTGCACAGATCTCTGGTACAGTTTAGGAAATAACAGGAAAAAATAGTGAAATATGTTTCCGTCTGTGGGTAATTTTATTCTATTACTGTTAGTCATAAAATGTCTCAGTATCCAACTTCTGGAAAATCTTTTTTTTTTTTTTCCTTTTTTAAAAAACAAATAAATAAATAAATAAATTCAATTGTTTTTACAATTTATTTTTCAGTGTTTTTTGATATACAATTCACACAAATAAAATCATGCATTTTGCATAATGTTTGCAACCTCCAAGCATCTATTCATGCCCTGATAAAATAACATGCCCGTACTACACCTGTAAGGACTTATCCACATGAGTTTACACACGACAGGGATTCAAAACGAATTCATTTACTTTTTTAATCAGTTACTTATTTCTCAATTAGTCACATTCGTTAGCTGTTTCTAGCAGATGCAGATCATTAATGACTGAGTAGCGAGGTACATTCTTTAAACGTAAGTGACGGAGTTAATCTCTGAGACTGAAAGCTGATATGTCATTTTTTCACACGTTTCATCGCTAAGAGGACTTAAGTTGACAGGGAATTAATGACTTAGAGCTGTCTTCCTTCAGCATTTCACACATTTTATCTGCAGATTTTTTCTAAGTGTGTCAGATGTAAAGAAAAAATAAAAAGGACAGCAGTGAAGTGGTCACACTGTGGTGATGACAAACACGTGAGCTGTTCACAGTCACGCATGGATGAACAGGAAAGAGGATCGTTAGAGCAGGACAGATCATCAGATACACATGTACAATCTTACGGCTTATCGCCGAACACCGTAAAATCTGTATAAAAGTAAAAAAAAAAAACTAAAAATAGGTTTGTTAAGATGACAGATTCTGTTAAACAGACTGTAAACATGGTGCTCTGTGTTCCACCGTAATGGCGGATTTACTGCAAACATATGCTCCCGTTTCTATAAACTGAAGCTGAACAGCAGTGAGATGGTGCTGGACATTAATACCTGACTGTAGGAGTGCTGAGAGTCCAGTTCTTTATTCTACAGCACATACATAACATAAGACCAACACCCCAGAGGGATAAAAAAGAAAATAATATGTTTAAAAAAAATCACATTATTATTATTATTATTATTATTATTATTATTATTATTATTATTAATAATAATAATAAAAACTTTTTTTACTTTTTTAATTTATTTATTTACTAAACATAGCAGAATAAAAGCAACTGTGCTCATTTTAAAACAATGACATTGTAAAGGTTCAAATAAAGAAATAAATAATTAATTAAATGAATAAATAAAACAAAAGAAAAGAAAAAGCATCAGTGTCTCTAAAATCTGTGGTTGCTGCCCTAAATCCTTTATTCATATCCAGTTGATACACTTAATGTTGATAGTGTTGGGGCTTTTTCATATCTGACACATCAGCTTTTTTCTGAGTAACGGTAAACCGAATCAATGTTGTCCAAACCAAACCTCGATTCCTGATCAGACGGATCAATTATAACGATCACACTCTTGCTGAAAATCCGTCTTCCTGGATGAGCAGAACTCCAGAAGATAAACACTCTGAACAATGAGAGGATATTTCACTCACATGTGACTTACAGAAACACATTGCGGTGCACTTCGAGGGTCTAGCTTTTTAAAGTGATCCAAGCCCAGGGGAAAATACATCAGTTCTGGATTTAAGATAAAAAATAAATAAAAAAATAAAAAGATCTCCATGTCTAAAAGAAACACTAGACACTACAGATCAGGGCTTTAGACAAGACCAGTGTTGTCTAGTCCATTACCAAGACTTGGGTTTGACATCAAGTCAAAATCAGATCCATATAAAAGATGAAGAAACTGAAATTTTATTTTAGCTTTGGCTTTAATCGTGCATTTTGTCAATGATTAGGTTTATTTTTTCTTTTTTGAATAAAGGAATTATTTCTTGTGAAACTCTGTGCATGCGAAAAGACATCATTTATTTTTTACTAAACTCTCAGTCGAGAACAACCCGATGTTTATCTGAGTCCAAATACAAATGCCAATAATTCTTTGTCGAGTCCAAGTCAATACAGCAAACACAATACTTCTGTATGTCTCTCTGGATGAGATGTCTTCTTAATGTAAACACTCTATAGCCTGAACCACACTCTAGCTTTGGAACCACATTCTTAAATAATTCTAGACAAAGCAAGGAGATGATTGTCCACCACATAAATATAAAGATATAGCAGAGTTAAGTTTGAGCCATGATCAGCTCTAAAACAAAACAAAGCCCTTGAGGAAAATGGATCATGCGACACAGTTTTCATTTCTACCGTCTGAAACAATAATCGACAAACTCTCTATGTTTTCAGTTTGTTTTTATGTTTCTGTTTCACAATAAAAATGACACGGACTACACGAGAACGTGCTTCCTGTCAGCTACGGAAAGTCAGCTGAGACTGTTTGGAAGTGTACTAACCTGGAGCAGTGTACAAAACAGCAACACACCTGGCCAGGAAAAGCATCTGAAGAAAGCTTTTAATAGAAACTCTATTAAATCAGAGCATTAAGGGCAGAAGAGAGGGCAGAAGCTTCAGAACAAAACACCATTTTAACATGGGGATATGGTTGCTCACTGGTTAGTACTTTTGCCTCACATCTCAGAGGTTCAGGTGCCATTCTTATAGAGTTTGAATGTTCTCCCTGTGCTTCAGGGGTTTCCTCCGGGTGCTCTGGTTTCATTGTAGACCAGTTAGATTGGCATCTCTAAATTTTCCATAGTGTGTGTTTGTATGCTGTGAGGGGGGCACGGTGGCTTAGTGGTTAGCACATTCGCCTCACACCTCCAGGGTCGGGGTTCGATTCCCGCCTCCACCTTGTGTGTGTGGAGTTTGCATGTTCTCCCCGTGCCTCGGGGGTTTCCTCCGGGTACTCCAGTTTCCTCCCACGGTCCAAAGACATGCATGGTAGGTTGATTGGCATCTCTGGAAAATTGTCCCTAGTGTGTGATTGCGTGAGTGAATGAGAGTGTGTGTGTGCCCTGTGATGGGTTGGCACTCCGTCCAGCGTGTATCCTGCCTTGATGCCCAATGACGCCTGAGATAGGCACAGGCTCCCCGTGACCCGAGGTAGTTCGGATAAGCGGTAGAAGATGAGTGAATGAATGAATGTATGCTGTGATTGTATCTTGTGCCCCGAGTTGCTGGTATATGTTTACTCCAAGCTTCCTGCAACCCTTTGTGGGATGACCGCTACAGAAGATGGATGGTAGTCTTTTATTAATCAGTATTTCTACACTAGTTCCACTAGTATGACCTAGGTGTGACAAACATTTTCTCTGCTTATTAGTATTTTTATCATTAGAATAAAACCATCAAAAGTAACCGATACTTGACATAAAGCTGTGCACGTTAATAATTCATGCTTGTAAACAAACAGCCTTTGTCACAATGGGGCTAAAAATGCTAAAACCCTGCTGAATCGTACATACATCCCTATCATGAGTCGGGCACAAGCAGCCCATGTAGCTGAATCCTTGCTGAAAATATCAGCTGTTTCTCAGAATAAAACTGTGTATTAAAGCCATTTGTGAAGGTAAAATGGTGTTGTTTAGAGATGGCACAATATCACCTGACATAATGAAAACCCCATAGCAGTGTTTGTGCTATCACATGTAGCAGGTAGCAGCAGCAATCAGATCAAAAGCTATCAGACTTCCAGTGAATTTCAGTAAAAATTGGTTTGTAATGATGTCTTTCTGGATGTACAGTGGCTACAAAATTGTACCCTTCTGACCTGAAAGTGGAATGTTAAGAGGAATTTAGCCCAGAAAACTGGAAAAAGTACAAAACAGCACAACAGAGCCATTAGGTCTGAAATTAAGTCTGTGCAGAAGAGGTCTAGTCAACAAAAACTTTATGTAACTTTATGTAAAGTAGAATATTTAACAAAACCCAAGCAAGTGTGCTGATTCGGCAAAAAAAAAAGTGTTGAATGAATAATTCATAAAAACTTAGCATTCAAGACCACTGCTACAGTATACTCAGACCGCCAGTGATGGAAAACAGGACAAAGAAAGTCTAAGATTTTCTTTCAAGGCATGTTTTCTTAAAGGATGCAAAAAATATATTGATATCGATTAATATAAAAGTAGCTACTTGATATCTCTGCTGTTTGATGAGAGGCTTCTGAACTTGAAGATCAAATCTAAGCTAATCTAAGTTCGTAGTAACTCCAGGTGCACCACATGTACAGGTGAGCACTCATCACACTAACAATCACTCTTTTCTCTCACACCCACGCGTATAATCATGAGATTTTTCCCTACATCTAAATCGATGTCTTTCATCAAATTAAAGGATGCTGAAGCCATTATCGATCTTGCAGCAGTACTCTCACTCCAACTTGCCTTTATCTCAGACTGAGCTTTCTCAACCCTATTGACTTCACTGGGTTTATTAGCCCAAAAGCAGGAGGAAGAGAGGGGCAGAGAGAGAGAGAGAGAGAGAGAGAGAGAGGTAAATTGGTGAAAAGTCCCTCACATCCTTTAGAGGTGACACCGGAAGAATAATATAAACATCATTCAAAAGATGCAGTGTTCTGCAAGCAGGAGTAATCACATCACCGCACTGTCCGGCTCTGGGTGTGTCTCAGACTCGCTCGCTGAAGAAATACATTTCATTTTAATATATTAGAACAGCACAGTTATGATTCTGTCTCATTTACATTTATGGCATTTGGCAGAAACAGTCATCCATACATTTTTATCTCATTTTATACAACTGAGCAATTGAGGGTTAAGGGCCCTGCTCAGGGGCCCAGCAGTGGCAGCTTTGTGGACGAGGGATTCAATCTTGCAACTGGTAGCCCAGCACTGTAACCACTAAGCTACCACTTCCCCAGCACTAAGGTTTAAATAAACTCTCTCATTTGAATAACATTGTTTCTATAGTAACTTAATTCGTAGGAATGTGTATTGTAGATATTCACATAATTGCAGCATAAAAATTTAACGTTTTTTTTATTGTTAATTAACACTAAACAGTATAAACATTTCTGGCGGAAAGCGGGAATTCATTTCTGTTATCTAACAAGCTGCTATTTTAAAAGAGACGCCGACAGGGAAACTGTGTTTATCGCTGCAGTAAAGTTACTATAGTGTTTTGTGGACGTTCCACAACATTAAACTTAACTATAAATGGATATGAACAAAAATAAAATGTTGGTAACTTGCTTTAGACAAACAGAAGTAACTTCGTGACATGCTGCTATTGGGAAATTATGGACTTTGAGATAATAACTGATCCACATCCTGCTTTATTCTTATTATTTTTGTGATTATTTGCTTGAGAAAATGCTTGATTTTTTTTTTTTTTTTTTTTTTTGCTTGATAATAATATATTTATTATTTACTTTTTATTTTTATTTTTACAAAATTAGATTTTAGAGTTTTTGTGCTTATTTTCGAAAATTATTGAATTGGAAAATTTCATTAAAAAAAGGCTTCATCTTTTAAAATCCTACCAGTGAAGACACATATGCAATGACTTTCTATGATAGCTGTACTCGTCTCAACCCAAAACGCTCCTGGAGGGACTGATTCGTTTCGTTTTTTTTGTTTTTTTTTATACAATATCATGTGTAGACAGCAAACAGTGATAGTGATAGATACCAAATCTTCATGTACAAGCTTTAAAAGAAAATCGTTTCTGTAAGAAGAGCACAGTCGATCTGCATGCCTGCAGTCCCCTAGGCCTCTGGGGTTTAGTGTCTGCATTTCTCACAGTCCTGATTCAGCTCACAGCGACTGTGTTAACTGACAGAGGTTGTGAGTCAGTGGTGTTAAAGCACAAACAGCATTGTGTAGTTTGGGCTGGGGTTTGATGTTTGATCTTCACTGGAATATTCAGTCTCTCCTCCTGAAGGATTACTGCCACAGCTCATCTCTCAATTCTGAGTGGATGAACTTATTTCCGTGAAGTTTCGTCTAATGAGTTGACGCAAGAGAGACGTCCTGTCAGGCACACACACACACACACACACACACACACACACACACACAGCGCAAGTAATGACGTGTGCCTTCCCTGTAGATGAGTCTCATTAGTCTCCACATCTACCTGCTTTTTTCCCAAAAGCTAGCGATCCTTTGAGTCTCCTGACAGCTCAAAGCTTCCAAAGAGATCAGAGGTGATGTGCTAATATTTTTTCCGCTTTGTTCGTGAGCTCTTAGAGGAGTTTTTGCACAGAAGTTGCCTCAGTGGTCTGAACAACAGTCAAACGGGTGCCCCAGTGTTTCCTCCATACATTATTGAAGCATTAAAGCTAGCATCCATGCACCAGTGTTGTTGCTGTAGAGATGGAGAGTAGGGCGAGAAAAGTAGTTCACTGCCTTCCTATCTGACACCAGTTTTTTTTTCCCCCATTCCTCTGCTTCTCCCCAATCGCCCCTCTCTCTCTGTCTTTCTTTGGACGGTACATACTGGCCCCCCGCGTCCCCCTGCCACAGTTGAGCAGATTGTGTCTGTATTCCACGCTGCTTCCAAACAAAAGGCATGGGACCATTTCTCCAAAGCCCAACGCAAGAACCTGGACATGTGGCGCAAGCAAGCAGAGGTTGGTGTTCTCAATTTTTGCCTTTGTTCTTCTGTTAAACTGAATATGTTGACAATTCTGGTTACTTTATGCACTGATCCATTAGGCCTTTTTATTTCCCCGCCCTCCAGTGCAGTTCCATATGCTCTCTCCTGAGTCGTACATTAATTAGGTCTTAAACAGGGGAACGGAGACAGTTGGCTGTACCGGAACTGTAGCTGTAAATTACCAGACAGTTGCCGAGTTCCCAGCAAGCGCTTAGAAGGTAACACACCTGAGCGAGGAGTGGTGCACAAGAAGAGCAAGACCATTGCCCTTTTATCCCACACTTACCTATGGACACTCAAGGCTCTTCTGCAGATCAGTGCATTCCACACAGTCCTTCTCATTCACTGTCCTTTGTCTGGACTGCTCTGTAATTCAGTGCTTTAAAATTCCCTTTTTTTTAATATAAGCCAATTGAGACATTAAGATGAAAGAATATCTCATTAATTAATGATCTGCAGCAAAACATGCTCTGAGTGGGTGGAGGAAGCCAACGAAGTATAACACTGTTGTCGTTTACTGGTCATTCGGTAAGTGTTGAGACTCGTCTCTCACGCCCCAAGTGAGAAAATACCGAATTGGGCGTGTAATTAACATCATAATCTCCTTTTCCAGGCTGCAACACAGCGGCATTTTGCATGGATCGGAGGGCTGATACTGTTTATGCTAATCCAAAAGTGCTTAAAAAAAAGGTCTTGTTAAGCAAGTAATGAATATACACTCGACAGAAAGCGTTCACGTTTCAGAGTCGTATCATGTAATCTCATTAGTGTTAAATGGGAACTGGATTTGGAACAAGCATTGCACTGATGCAAAAGAGTCTCGTCGTGACATAAGGTAGGTGTTTCATTATGTCTAAATGTGCAGTTTTTAGTTCATGTTTGTCGTAATGTGCTAACCTGCATAGCGGAGATGGAGGATTAATGGAAATTTGGATACCTTGTGTTTTTTTCTTTCCTTAGCACTGACAACGTGAATGTGGCAAAGCTGAATGTGGTTTCCTAACCGTGGCCACGTTGTCCTTGTTAACCTCATACCAGTTGGCTACACTTGTTCTCACTGCTACACAGCGATACACAAAGACTCCATTGTCCTGTCCAAGCTACCCAGTGCTCATAGCATAGAGTTTTACATATTTATATGATTCCCAGTAGATTCCCAGTAATTGGATCCTGATTGAGGCTGGTTTTGGTCAGTCCAGAGAACAGATGTTATTTGGTTAATTTATTTATTTATGTCTTAAATTCCATGTGCTTTCAGGCACAGTGGGCCTTGTTTATCAAATTGGAAACAAATTTATTCATAAATTGTGTACGAGAGCATTTACACGAGAAATGTGTTCTCCATGAAAAACAGGTTGCTTTGGAAAAAGTTCCTGAGTTTGTGTGAATTTACAACTAAGCAGACTCACTACTCACTACACGACGTGTATTCACAGGGTACGATGTCGACTTTCAATCACTTCTTAATCAAACTACAAGTTCATATAAAGGAGTTGAAAGAAAGCGATCCAAACAGATTCGTTAATAATGAGGATGTGCTGTCATTCTCGTTTAAAAACATAAATCGATAAAATTAAGCATGATGACATCAGGAATATCTGTGACAGGTGATGCGCTGCAGTGGCTTAGTGCATGCTGCATTAAGAGGTAATCCCACTGTTTGTCATTTATTCAATGAACGTTTCCTTTTATGGAGTTTTGTGGGCGTCGCTAAATGTAAATCAGCTGTCCTGGGAATCATTTGTTAATTTCATCAAAATTGAGATCGGTATTCATCAAATTTAGATTGTTGAAGAGAGACAGAAATCTGGCACGTATATTTTAGTTTGGTTTGCCATATAAAATTATTTATGCTGAAATAAGAGATAAATGAGGCAGATTTTTCCCTACACTGGTTTATTAGTATGTAGGGGTATGTTAGCTGGATTTTGGACAGTTCATGACGAGTTGAATTCATTCGGCTCCATAACCCCTGTGTCCCTGGAGCTCATATACGAAAGGGTATTTACAGGAGGATTTTAGGCCCATTCTGATTATTATTATTATTATTATTGTTGTTGTTGTTGTTGTTGTTGTTGTTGTTTTAATAATATAATGTCTCATATCTCAAACCTATACCAGATTTTAAATACAAAAAGTACATTAATATGGGCTGAAGAAGCATGCGCTTAGAGAAAATTGGTTCTTCAGAAATTCTTTTGGTGGAGTTGTTAGGTTTTAGGAAAAGCATCTACATGACAGAGGAACACTGTTGTAGGGTTCAACAAACCGTTTGAGTCAGTATAAAAATAAAGAAGAAAAAAAGATTATATGTCTGTAAAGCAGACATTGGAATAAAGATCCATTCTTAATCCTTCAGAACAGCCATTTATTCGATATGTTACATGACAGATTTGTTGCTGAGGAGATTCCCCTGGATCTTTGCAGTAAAGATCAGCAACGTGTCACTTCATGAGCGATGTGGATTATTTGCAGAAAACTGAAAAGATACAGAGGTCAAGCTCAGCCCTGCTCCGGCTCTACTGACGGGTCAGATGGCATAAGGTTATATTTAGTATAGAAAGCGTTTTGGTGTGAAACGGGCAAGCTGAGAGATTCTCTAGTCTGTGTAAGGGTGTCAATTTCTCTCTGATTGTAGCACAGCTTTGATTGATTTTCTGAGAATGTAGCGCTCTGCGATTGACCTGAATTCATTGGTAGCTGCTGTGTGCTGCAGGTTGTGCGGCTTCATACACCGGTGATTGTAATCTCTAGATTTATAGACAGGACCTCAAAAGAAAGCTGCAGCACACCAGATTAAGGTTCTGTCACTATAAATTTTTTTCTATCCTTCACTCTCTATTCCCTCTCTATAATCTCATCTCCTTTCACTTTCTCTCTCTTGTCTTTCTCTAAATCTATCTGACCAGATGGGTGTGTTTGAGTTTTGCGCTACCTGTTCGACCCCTCCGCATCAGGCAGATGGTGATGTTTACACTAAGCCTTTAGTTTCTCTGGGACTTAGGATGTCTCCCCATAGCAGTTTTTCTGTAAGTGAATGCGTGTGCACACCTCATTAGTCGGCGAGCTCCCCATTAGGTGGGCCAGCAGGCAGCACCCATGCAGAGACATCTGCTCCAAACGCTCCTGTTCATCCCAGCAAATCTGTATCTCACTCAAGCATTGACGCCAGGCATTAAAACAAACACACACACACACACAAACTTTCTCAACACAGTGTTAGTTTGCTAACTATCTGATCCAGCAAGGTCAGCCAACAAGGAGCACCAAAACTTGCTGGCTTGATTACACTTGCGCTTAGAGAATTTGGTAGGAGCTGACAAAAAAAAAAAATAAATCGAGTTTCATCTTTAATTCATAAACTATATGTGCTAGTTTAATTCCCTGGAGCCTCCAAGCTTTGTGTTTTGAGCATCGTGTGTGTTCCTGTTCTGCAGGAAATCAGGAACATCCATAACGAGGAACTGATGGGAATCCGGCGGGAAGAGGAGATGGAAATGTCTGATGACGACATGGAGGATGCGCCGGAGAGCAAAGACTCGGATGACTCAGGTAACCATAATCCTCTAACACGCCATCCAGTGCCTTAGCAGGTCTCCTGGTGGTGGAGATCTCCTGGATGTCACTCATATGCTCACGTCAGTGCTTTCGGTGAAGCTTTGCCTCATTAAATTTGAGAAATATAGGGTGGGGAACAAATGTTTCCTACATTATTTGTGCTACTCTGATTAGCTTGTCAGCAAATTACCAGATCCTTCCGCATAGTGAGAGCTATTAAAACTTCGCAATGTGTCGTGAGGATTGTAATTGGAACCCACAGTGTATGCAAAGATCTTGCCCCCTCACATTTATTGTCTGACTACAAAACAGCCTGTTCCTGAACCTCTGTTTGGCACTGGGATTATGTAGAGCTGCATAAATACAGCTCTCTACTCACTCTAATCATTCTGTTAGTTGGGTTACAGGAACTCCCAGTCCTTCGCACACCAGCTCAGATTAGATAAGGTGGTAATTAGGTCATTAAGAAACCTCTTTTCATTGTTATTGCACAGCACCGTAAAATTAGTGCAAGCAAGCAAGGACGGCTTTCAGAAGAGAAATTGCGCCAACAGAAATGTGCTGACGTTTTAAGGAGCAAGAAGAGCTCTTTGTTTACTATGGGCCCTATAATTAGTACTGTCTTCTTAGTCTGAAGGAGAATTACTGTGCCCTCCTTAGCATCACACGAATCACCTGGGATTAAGAAAGCGCGTAGACTGACTTATCCGACGCGAGGCTTTAAATAAATTAACCAAGTTTGCTGCTGTAGGCATATTTAAACTGAGGTTTGAGAATCATTTGAGGAACAAAAGGGTTCCTAAATTGTTGAACAAGTCATACAGTGTTCTTGGATGAGTTCCAGGATGCAGCTCAAGGATGCAGGTACGGTCAGGGATGTGTTGACGTTTTTCTTGTTATTTTTATTATGCAAATTTTTCTAATTTCACTCTTTGAGCATGGTTTTGTTTTTAAATTCCCTCTTCTGCAGTAGATGGGGTCATGGCAAGAAGCTTTTTTAATTGTCATTTCAACACTAGCTGGTGCAGTACACAGTAAAATAAAACAATGTTCCTCCAGGACCCTGGTGTTACCTAGAGCACAGAAATATAGTTGTTTACACTGATACTGGACCAGTAGAACATTCAAAAGAAATACTAAAAATGTTTTAAAAATGTAAGAATTGTAACGTGAAAGTGCGCTATATGTTATATGTAAAATACATCCCCATATCAGACCTTTAAACTAATTCTGCGTAGAACAAGAATAGTCAGACAACATTAAAGGTTATGGCTGCGTCAATGATGCGTCTGAATTTTCAGTCCTCAGTTGTCAATTTGTCCCCCTGTCAGTGGCCTTGCTGGCAGAGGAGCCATTAGTCTACAGACCCAAGTCATCAAACGGAGCTGGCAACTGATTCCACCATGATCCAAAGCTATTAAGCTCTTTATACTCCCATAAACCCCTCTAGTGGACTGAACACAGGAGTGCACAGCTGAGAAGGTCTCTGCCAGCTGCTCGCTCAGCTCTTCGGGATCATTCCGCTCGTTACTGACGAGTCATTAGAGCCTGCTCTGCACCGTGGCTGCTTAGCACACCGCAAACCAATGGTGCATGCTGGGAAAAATCATCATTGCAGCTTGTTTTTGCAACTTTGTGATTGACACGTACGGAAGGTGGCTCCAACCCTGAGCTCAGTATTGCAGATCCCAGCAGCACTATCACCGATCCCCAGGTGTAACAGTGATCCCTCTTAGCATGCAGATATATGCAAATGTAATCATACATTTAACGCGATTTGATCCACACTCCGTTTCAGGTGCAAGCTCGATTATTAGGAAACAACGATTACGATCTCCGACAGCGTGTTCTGAGGTGTGTGAAAGGATGGCGTGATGCGGGGGGAAAAGGGCATGCCATCCACTTGGATCATGATTAGATTGATTCAACATTATCCTAGGTTGCGAAAGTAAATATTTCACACCTGCCATTCACAAACCTTGATCTTCTTAGTGATCTATACTCAAAGAGTTTGAACTCCTCCTGCTGTTGGTATTTTCCACTCAAGACAAAAACACATGCAAGTTCACTTAAGCCTTTCCTCAGGGGAAGGCTGTATGATATTTATTTCTGGCCTTATTTTATTGTCTCGGACTGAGTGTGTGTTTCGGTGTCATTGTGACCAAAAGAAGCTGATGTTCTGGCAGAAAGTTCTTATTAAATTCTCAGCGGCTAATCTCAGAGGGAAACGGATTACACAAAACTCAAGAGACCGTTACGATTGTTGTAGCGGATTTAGCGAAACCCGCTACACAGACCGGACAACATATCCCGAGATTATTTAGAAGAACTGATATTCTTTAATCCCATGCCCATCATTAGATGATTTTTATTATATATTATAATCTGACATGGAGAACACCATGTTACACAAATCACCCAAAAGTTATTTGGGATCAGCTGCTACACTATGTGGACAAATCACCATTATACCAATATGTGGGTCTTCCAACAAAATTGCAACAGCTGCACAATTTCTTCTCAGTAGAACTGGCTCAAACCTAATCCAGCATGATGATTCCCCTTCGCACAAACCAAGATCAATGAAGACATGGTTTGGGAAGGTTAGAATGGAAGAACTCACATGTCCATCAGAACCCTGACTCTGACTCAACCCCACTGAACACCTTTGGGATAAACTGGAACACCGACTGACCTCCTCACCCAACATCAATACCTCACTTCACTAACACTCTTGTGGCTGATTGCACACAATGAATTCCCACAGCTAGTGGGCTTCCTAATCTGGTGACATCTATCGGGAAACCTTTCCTGAAGAGCGGAGGTTAACAGGAAATGGGATGAAATGTTCAACGAGCACGTACGGGTTTGATGTTCAGGCATCCACAAACTTTTATATACTGTGTATCTTGTACAAGCACTAATCTGGAAAGACTCTGGAAATCAAACGTTTCAACCCGGTTTTAATCAGCTAGATGATGGTCCAGAGGTGCTAGACAGCATATTCTGGAACGAGGGCTTTCTTCTTCACTGACTGCGCTTCCTGTCCCTGAGTACTGACGATACAACGAACTTGATTAGACAAACCAGTTCCTCGACTAGATAAATCTATTCGACTAGATAAAAAAAAAATCTGATTCCTTTTTGCACCAGTTCCAAGCTAGATGAATGGGATGCTCTTCTCTGGCTACCTGCCTGCTCTTCCTCTTCCTCATCCTTTTCCTAATCCTCTTCTCACACTGATTGCTGCGTGTTCATTGAACAAAAGAACGATTGGTTCGAAAGAACCATATTGCAATCGTTTAATTACATCCGTTTGATAACAGTACCAATGTCACATTAAGCCAAGCATTAAGCAATACACATGCCCTCCATTTAATCCTCTCTAATTAGTCCGAGATAGCAGCTCAGCACCGAGAAATGACCCACTTCAGCCGGAGCCATATTTTCTCTAATCTCTTCCACTCGTTTCTTTTCCCTCGCTCCTGTCTCTCGGTCACCCTTTTAGCTCAGCTGTCTACGCTTCACCGTCGGCAGCTGACTTATTGTCTCCATACACACAGACATACACACACACACACACACACACACACACACACACACCTCACCTAGCTATTATTGCATGTGTTTCTCTCATTCTTCTTCCTGACACACACTCTTTTAACTCTGCTCTCTCATCTCGGCATGAGCACACGCTTCATCTATTGTTTTTTGCAGCCCTCGTCTTCTGTCCTTATGTGTCCTTGTTTGTATTCAAAATGTTACTCTTTCTGTCATCATACATTTCATCTCTCTCTCTCTCTCTCTCTCTCTCTCTCTCTCTCTCTCTCTCTCTCTCTCTCGCTCTCTGACACACACACATACACAAAGGCTGGATTCTTTCTTCTTGTTTCCCTTTCTTACATATACACTCTTACCAAGTACAATCTTCCTCATCTTTCGACTTCTTACTCTCTGTTCCTCTGAGTTTTTTCTTTAACGTGCTGAACAATTTTTGTGTTTTTGTGGCTTGAAAGTGATATACGTGTGTTGACATTTAAAGTCTTCTGTTTTCTAACTCACTTTTAAGCTAACCATCCAGCCCCTCAGCTCGGCTAACGCGGTACCTTCCTGACCCAAAGCAAAGCCTTCAGCATCCATTAAGCAGATCTGTAAACATACTTTAATCATTAATCACCATTAAGCAGCGTTTCTTAACTACTGACTCAAAACAACCGACTCCCTTCTTTTATTCTGAACAAATAAAAAGAAACAACGCATGATTTTAAAAGTGAGGCGACGAGTCACCATGTTATTGCCTGTAAAATGTCCTAATGTTAATAGAATAGAAAACTGTCTAACAAAACCATTATATACAAGATTCGCTCATTTTCTTTTACTGGTCTCATAAAGAGAGGAGTTAGGAAATAAAATGTTATGTCTGAGAGCCGTACACCTGAGCAGACTTTCACAAAAGGCTGCAAGGAGACGGAAAATTGAGGTTTTGTCAGCTGGGTGCTTATTTGTTCCAGATTCCTTTTTTTTTTTTTGTCAAGATTTCAAATGTTTTTAATCTCTCTCTCGCTCTTTCTCTCTCTCATTTTCATCTTTCTCTCTTTTTCTCATTTTCATCCTTCTCTTGTTCTCTCATTGTTCTTCACCCTCTCTGTCTCTCACTTTCTCTCATTTTTATCTCTCTCATTTTCATCCTCCTCTCTTTCTCATCGTCTCTATCTCATTTGCATCCTCCTCTCTTTCTCATCATCTCTATCTCATTTTCATCCCCCTCTCTTTCTCTCATTATCATCTCTATCTCATTTTCATCCTCCTCTCTTTCTCTCATTTTCAACTCTCTCTTTTTTCTTATTTTCATCTCTCTCAATTTCTCTCATTTTCATCTTTCTCCATTTCGCTCATTTTCATCGTTCTCTCGTTCTCCTCTCTCTCCCTCTCTCAGGACCACTGGCACAGGTGGAGGCCCTGAGGGAGGAGAACGACAGTCTGCGCTGTCAGCTGGATGCCTACAGAAATGAGGTGGAGCTGCTGAAGCAGGAACAGAGTAAAGCTCATCCTCAGCACAGTGAGGAAGACACGACACGCCAACAACAACTCAGTTTCCTACAACAAGCGCTCCAGGGCATGCAAAAGGTGCAACCATTCACATACACACACACACACACTTAAACACACACACACAAACACCCACAACATGCTTTATTCATTAAAACCATAATAAAAGTCTGCAAGGCCAGACCTGGACCTGTCACATGAACAAATTTAAGACATCAGATTCCACACAGATGTCTTCTTTCAATAAGATCAAGATGTTCATCATTACAGACTTGTGTCTAATGTTTAGTCGAGTTTTCTTCTCAGTGTGCTAAATGCCAGGTGGAGATTATTCTCATGAAACTCTTTTTTATTATGAACTTCTAACTTCACAAAAAAAATCCTGTTTCCTTTTCACTTTTTTTGCTGAAATCTTGTGCTTTAAAATGTTTACTTTGAACTTTATTCAATTGGCAAATAAGTCACATTCTTAGGATTTTATTGAATGAAATCTGAACTCGCTCCAAACTAAATGAAGCTCAACTTCCACTCATATTATGATGGCGGGTTTTTAGGCGCCCAAGCACCGAAAATGCATGAGCACCCTGTGGTTCTTATTTTTGTTCTTTTTCATCTTCTTTTTCTAATTCTAGTTAGTTTGTCTTAGAACTGTCTAATAAAAGGTTGCCACAATGATAGGGGACGGTCTAAGGTACATTTTGACCAAAGTTGTGCCAAGTGCTGCCAACACTCTAGTGTCACCACTGGGTCAAACTTTGTGTGTTAGAACGTGTGTAGAAGATTGAAACCCTAGGCTTCCCGGGGTCATTGGTCCCCTGGTTCGAGATGAGTTCGACATACCATCAATTTCTGAAGTTTTTCCTCAACTCCTCCTACAAATTTTGTCTGATTGTCACCAAATGTGTCACATAGCATCTTCAGAATAAGCCTCACAAAATAAATCAATAGAATTGAAAATACTCCAAATGGTTTCCCTTTAATGGATCGACGAATCTGACAGAGCAGCTGCCAATCAGGAAGTGAGGTTGTATCTCATGAACAGTGACACCAAACCACAAGTCACTCATGAATCCCTTTACCTAAAGTTGTAGCTACGCGTTCCTGGGATTGTTTAGGCAACAACTGTAGTGTGTTGGTGAATGTGCAGCTCACATGGTGCAGCTCATTTGGAGCTTTCATTTTGCATTGTTTTCAGGGAAGCCTGGCCTCAGATGCTAGAACATCACCTCATCTGTTATGCAGTCTGATTGTTTACATGACATGTAAAATTACATACTGTACAGTTCCCTAAAGACACGGCCGTAGAAAATGTCATTTTACGTAGATTTGAAGATTTTTTTCCTATTACACAAAGAAAAAAGAATGCGACTCGAACGGTATCTCAGTTTACCTCTGGAACACCATGATGATGCTGAGATGAGGTTATGAATGAGTTAAAAAAAAAATCTCTTAAAGACAAAATTGTATTAAGGCCCTGTCTCAAATGGCACAAACCAATTCCTTCTCCAAGTCTACAATTAGTTGATGTCATTAAAATAATTAGATTGTAATTAAAATAATTGAAATAATTGACCACAATGTGGTGCATCGATCGAAAATCGAAACTTTTCCATTCAGAGACGGACGACGCTCTTTATTTTGTCAATCTATTTACCAAAACTCTCCACAGATCACACTGACAAACTGAAATCATGTGCAGGATATCGGCTGAGTACTTATCAGGTCCTTAGATACATTAGGTTATCGGTGATGCTCGGTTTAATCGAGCGTTTTACCGCCTTGTTCTAAACTTTAAGTAACCCTAATGCTGTTTAAAGACAAGTTTAATTAATAAGGACAAACACCTCAGATGAAGATCATAGTACCCGTCTGCAGCGATTTGTCCTCGCTCGTATTTGATATGAGTTGTGAGTCCTGGATGGCTGCCGAGTCCCACATGAGCGGCACGTAGACTGCTCTCAGGAGAAGAGCTCTGAAACCCTAAATTAGAAATGGGAGACACTGGAGCCTGGAGGACATGCAGAAATGAAAACCATGTGGTTGCCAGTGCACCATTTAGACCACCAGATATGTGTTAATTAGCCTAAGTGCTGTAGGGTTTTATACACAGCCATGTACTTAACTCAAATAACCGCAAAAATGTGTTGATTTTGTTTTCTAGTAAACATAACCTGCAATGTGCTTCATGAACTAAAGAGACACTTCTTGGAGAAGAATGAAGCTTTTGCTGAACATGAGCATTCCAGTGGTTACTTTTATTGATTTAGGCAGACACTTTTATCCAAAATGACATACGTTTGCTGTGAGCAGGTGAAGGTTAAAGACTTTGCTCAAGGGCCTAGCTTGGCAGTGCCAGGATTTGAACTCACATCAACCTTTTAGAGACTAGCAGGGCAGAGATCTAACACTGTGGTGTAACTCACTTCAGCTCGTTCTCGTTCCTTTTAACAGACAAGACGTTCTGAGCAGAATATAACAAGAGTCAGGATGCGTTATCCATGTACACAGTTCACTCGGAAACAGCAATCTGAATACATTGATTTGTATTTTGCAAAAAAATAGATATCTCTGCATGTGCAGCTCACTAAGTTTTGATTAAAAGGTATGCAAAGTTTCGTTCCCACCACCCAAGCAGCTCTCTAATCAAACTCCTGCGGGATTAACTCAGGCCTCCAGCTGCTTCCTTCTTCATTTCCATGATTCAGCGAGCGGAGTTACTCTGAATCACGAAGCGGCGCAGGACGACCTGTTTTCTGTAAAAAATGCACATCTTTTGCACAAAATCTACAGCTTATATTCTGTGTACACCTTCCAAATTGTGTGTGTATGTGAATGTGGATATAAACCTGATGCTAGTTTTGCAGGAATTAGCTGTAGAGGATTTTTTAACAAGCACTAACTAGCTGTGTCACTGTCCTCCATGCCATCAATATCATTCAGGAGTGTTAAGCGAGCTCACTGCTGCTTGTGTGGCTCCGTGATCTCTTAATATTAAATCACTGTCACATATGTGAGGTTTCCCTCCACTCTGCATTTAACACACAGACCTGTTGCTACATATGATTTATTCATGAACACCACCACACCACCAGCAGTAGGTACGAGACATCAACACAACACATGAGACACAAAGACATGAAGCTAAAAGGTGACCTTATTCAAGAGGCTTTGATCACATGGCTGCAGGATGGTAATTGCACTACCATTTCTGACCGTCTTGTTTCCATAGTGCGCCCGAGGCACCGGAGAAACAAAATACACATCATACAGAGCCCTCTTCCTGTTCCCAAGACCTCATGTCAAGCTTGCTTTACTGTTTCTCAAAGGATCACACTGATTACGATACGCTAACAAATACTGAAATAGCACCAGGAAAAACTCCCCCAACATAGATCAAGCAGCATCCTGCTCATTTTCTCCTAAGATGTCAGGGTTGTTTTTGTTTGTTTTTGCAGCTTGTATGACATTTGTAGATTTTGGGTGCTAGCGACTGAGGTGAATTTATCTAGTCTTACCAGAGATTTGCCGGAGAAACAGATAGCGTTTTTTTAATTATAGAGTTTCCTCCTGTTTGCTTGTGCTCATGTTCAGCATCAAATGTCTGTCATGTCACAGTCCATGAAATTAGCAAAATGACTTTTGATGAGTTTTAAGAATTTATAGTTTTTCTGAAGTATTTCTGTTTTGATCAAGCCTACCAGGGACAATGTGTTCAATAAAAAAAAAAAAATTCCCACACAAATATTATGTAAATGTTGATATCAAAACCATTTCTGATCCCTAAAAACACAAGTGCTTGTTCAGAAACATATATTATTTGAAGATGTTATCCTCAAACACTAAAATTCTCTGTTATTTAATCAACAGAGGGAAAAACTGTCCCATAAGTTGATTTCTTTTTTCTCTGAAACACCAGGGTAGTGGTAAAAAGAGTTAACTGAATTTAAATTCTTGGTTAAAGAATATTCATTCATTTATTCATTCATTCATTTTCTACCGCTTATCCGAACTACCTCGGGTCACGGGGAGCCTGTGCCTATCTCAGGCGTCATCGGGCATCAAGGCAGGATACACCCTGGACGGAGTGCCAACCCATCGCAGGGCACACACACACTCTCATTCACTCACGCAATCACACACTACGGACAATTTTCCAGAGATGCCAATCAACTTACCATGCATGTCTTTGGACCGGGGGATTAAACCGGAGTACCCGGAGGAAACCCCTGAGGCACGGGGAGAACATGCAAACTCCACACACACAAGGCGGAGGCAGGAATAGAACCTCCAACCCTGGAGGTGTGAGGCGAACGTGCTAACCACTAAGCCACCGTGCCCCCTGGTAAAGAATATATTTATGTCCATATCCCGATCCTGTGTGAGGAGAGAAGATTTTTATTATGATTGACAGTTCACTACAGACTCGGATCTTTGCTCTGACTAATTGAATGTTGGTGGTCCAGGTGCCACATAGATGAGAACGTTAACTGTAAATATATATTTTATTGACGGCCGGCAAAATAGGAGAACCTTTGAGACCGACAAATATTGAAAAATCACTGACTGCACTCATAAATCAATGATGTTAAAATCACTAAAAAATATGGGGAGTTGTAATGTGCTCTGGCAACATAAATAGGAACTGGTTTGATTTCACAATGTAAACAAGATGCAAATTAGGATCTACTTAGTGTAAAGCAAGACTAATTTCAGGAAGAACTGTAATGCGGGATTGTTGTTGCATTGTACACAACTCTAAGACAGACCAAAATAAACGATGTTAGGGATACAGAGAATATCTGGATTATCTCAGCAGAGTTTGTGTTATTCTGAACGTCTTCCTGTTCCATGACCCAGTTAAAGAGATGTTGAATTATTATGAAACGGATTTGGTTGTGTGGGATGTTGGAGTTCAGCATATGTGGTATGTGTGTGTGTGTGTGTGTGTGTGCGCGTGTGTGTGTGTGCGTGTGTGTGTGTGTGTGTGTGTGTGTGTGCGTGCGTGCGTGCGTGCGTGTGTGTGTGTGTGTGTGTATGTGTGTCTAAAATGTCATTTCTTCTGGTTTCTGCAGCAACTGCTCAAGATCCGTGATGAGCTAAAACAGAGGGAGATGGAACTGGAGAAAAGCACAGAGGACAAACAGCATCTGGAGAGTCAAATCCAAAGCCTTAAAGACAGAATTCAAGCCTTCCCCACATCACACACCCTGCCTGTGAGTGACATACACACATACACACAGGGTATATGACACACCTTTCTCTGACTCACACAACACCTCTAGGGGAAGCTGTGTTCCTGTTTTAGGTTTAAACTGCGGTGGAAATCTCTAAGTTCTCGTGTGTGTGTGTGTGTGTGTGTGTATGTGTGTGTGTGTGTGTGTGTGTGTGTGTTTAGGTAATTATGGGAAAATGAAGGCTGTCAGTCTGAGTACAGTGCTCACTGACGTGTCTTGACTCAATAGACAGATTTCAGACAGAGCAGCAACACTGTCCTTATAAACAAAGCTGAGGAAGATTATTTGTGAACTAGCTTTAGAAATCACATCTGGCTGCTGGTAATAAAATGAAGGTCACTCTGTTTTTTTTTTTTTTACTTTGTTTTTTTTTTTTGCCAAATAGGTTTCCAGCCAGCTGTTACCCACACTTTCCTCAGCTATGTGTCTGTTCTTTTATTTTTTGACCACTTAAACTCAAAGACTAAAATGACTAATTTGACTGATTTGTCGGTGCCATAGCAACAGGATGACCCCTGTGACCCCGTCCAGTAGCTGTAATAGGTTCTGAGAGAGCATCAAGATTTTCTGCATTAATGAGAACAAATGACACCTCTGCAGCACACAGCTCTCGCCCAGCACCATCATTCACTGCCAGACGCTTTCAATTAGCTGTGCTTCCACACACACACACTGCTCTCATCAGGGACACGGCAATGATGGGACGGTGTTTATTGAGCAGGGTCTGCGGGTCAACGAGATATTGAACCAAATGGCGACTCGAATATAGCTGAAGCTAATGTCGGAATTGCGCTATTGGCTTGTTATCACGTAGAGACAGGTTTGCTGAAATCTGTTTCTTTAGCAGCGTGAAGCCGTGCGGTTTGCATTAAGTTCTGATTTCTCACGTCACTCAGTCTAATCAGTTTTTAACCTCCCGCCTGGCTGATGGCAGATAAAGCGGAGCTGCGAGAGTGACAGGAGCTGTTGTAACGCCGATGCGTCTGATCAGATGAATTCGGTCGGGGAATCAGTGGCAGGTGCTGAGTGGGAGAGGAAAAGCTGCACACACTTAATACTCAGATGAATCAGGTTCATTATTATAGCCAGAGGAAATAATTTACTGCTTGCTTTTCCCTGTAGCTCTGTATGCGCATATATATATATATATATATATATATATATATATATATATATATATATATATATATATATACACACACACACATGAACAAACACACACTGTTCACAATTGATATATTATCAATGATAATATAGTGATATGGATCAGAGCACTATTCCTTTATTCATTCGTTTATCTTCAGTTTTTTACTAATTTATTCATTCATTTATTTATTTATTTATTTATTTATTTACTTACTTACTTACTTATTTATTGGAGAATAGTACAATTGAAGCCCAACTTCACCCTACACAGGGTATCACACTGTCACACTTCACACTTAGGGCAATTCAGGAAACCAGAGAGAACATGTGAGACTGCACACAGAGCTCAGGATCAAAGCAGAACCGTGTGCCAGCCAGTGATATCACACCATGAGTTATATAAGGAATAAATCAGTGAGAGGTCAACACTTAAAATCTTACACACTGCTGCATTTATCATTCTGCTTTAAACTTTAACAACTGTTGTACAGATCTCGCTAGAAACAATGCTCTGTCTTGGAACAGACAGATTTTCCTAACATCTTATATCATGTCCTTTCATACATTTCTGAAGGGAAAGGTGGTTCAGGAAGAATGTACATATTCTATCGCATGTGGATTCAGTCAGTGACAAGTCATTGCTGTGGTCCTGCCTCCAGAAATATCTGGACTTTCCCAGGATCTGGTGTGCTGTTGGTGGAAAAACAACCGGCTAAAGAAAATCCTGGGTTATTATGTTTCTCACTGCTCATATTTAACAATTACTCCTGGATCTTCATAATCTGACGTTTTACGCTGTACATTATTAATAAACCCTGGATTAACCTTCTTATTTGCATATTTGCCACATCAACCGAGAAGATTTGTATAAATACAGCCAGCAACCGATTTAAATAATGGCTTTTAAAACTAAGTTCATGTGTGTAATTCTGTGCTCCATAAGCTATTGTTATTTTTCATAGCTTGCTTTATTTATTTATTAAGTGAGTCGTGTATTTGACCAGCCGTGCATCGATATTGCTGCAGCATTGGCTCACATGGATATGACTCTGGGTTGTTGATTGGAGGATCAGGGTTCAAGCCCCAGCACTGCCACTGTTGGGCCCTTGAGCAAGGCCCTTAACCCTCTCTGCTCCAGGGTGCTGTATCATGGCATGATTGGTATTTTTAAAGAAAGAACTATCCAGCTTCCACTAATTTTTCAGTGTCACATATTCCCCCCTCGCTATTATACACGCTTCTGAATGCAAATTCAATTTATTTGTATAGCGCTTTTGTATAGCGTATATTTACATATACAGTTGTGTTCAAAATTATTCAACCCCCAATGCTGTAAATGGTTTTAGGGAATTTAGTGTACATTTGTAATTGTATTCAGAATGAAATCCTACAAGGACTTCTTAAAGAACCATATGCAACTAAAATGACATCAATTAGTTTTGTAATACAGTAGTAAATGTTTCTTTTGTGAATTCTTCATTGACATAATTATTCAACCCCTTAAAGACTACCACTCTGAAGAACAGAGGTTCAATGAAGTGTTTTCAATCAGGTATTGAAAACACCTGTGGATATCAGGGAGCAGCAATAAAGCCTAATAAGCACCAATTAGGCAGCTTTAAAATGACTGTGATACTCAGCTCCTTCTAGACATTTACTGGTGTGGTTACAAACATGGTGAGGTCAAGAGAATGGTCCAGGAAGACAAGAGAACAGGTGATTACTCTTCACAGGAAGGGCAATGGCTATAAGAAGATTGCAAAGATGTTAAACATACCAAGAGACACCATAGGAAGCATCATTCGCAAATTCAAGGCAAAGGGCACTGTTGAAACGCTACCTGGTCGTGGCAGAAAGAAGATGCTGACTTCGACTGCTGTGCGCTACCTGAAGCGTAGAGTGGAGAAAAGTCCCCGTGTGACTGCTGAGGAACTGAGAAAAGATTTGTCAGATGTGGGTACTGAAGTTTCTGCTCAGACAATACGGCGCACCCTGCGTAATGAAGGCCTCCATGCCAGAACTCCCAGGCGCACCCCCTTGCTGTCCCCAAAGAATAAGAAGAGTCGACTGCAGTATGCCAAAAGTCATGTGGACAAACCACAGAAGTTTTGGGATAGTGTTCTGTGGACTGATGAAACAAAATTAGAACTGTTTGGGCCCATGGATCAACGCTATGTTTGGAGGAGGAAGAACAAGAAAAGAACACCTTGCCTACTGTGAAGCATGGCGGGGGGTCAATCATGCTTTGGGGCTGTTTTGCTTCTGCAGGTACTGGGAAGCTTCAGCGTGTGCAAGGTACCATGAATTCTCTTCAGTACCAGAAGATATTGGATGACAATGTGATGCAGTCCGTCACAAACCTGAGGCTTGGAAGACGTTGGACCTTTCAACAGGACAATGATCCCAAGCATACCTCCAAGTCCACTAGAGCATGGTTGCAGATTAAAGGCTGGAACATTTTGAAGTGGCCATCGCAGTCACCAGACTTAAATCCGATTGAGAACCTCTGGTGGGACTTAAAGAAAGCAGTTGCAGTGCGCAAGCCTAAGAATGTGACTGAACTGGAGGCTTTTGCCCATGATGAATGGGCGAAAATACCCGTAGATCGCTGCAAGACACTTGTGTCAAGCTATGCTTCACGTTTAAAAGCTGTTATAACTGTAAAAGGATGTTGTACTAAGTACTAAGATTGAATGTCACTTGGGGGTTGAATAAAACTGATAATGATGTGAGCTCAGAAAAGACATTTGTGGTTATTTCATTATAAATGTTATGTTATATTTGTCTGACCTACATGTGCCTCTTTGATTTAATTGTAAGCAGGATGACTGAATGATCATAATCAATGTCAAACCGACCAAAACAATCAATTTCAGTGGGGGTTGAATAATTTTGAACACAACTGTATGTATGTATATATATATATATATATATATATATATATATATATATATATATATATATATATATATATATATATATAAGAAGAAGAAAAAATAAGAAGAAAAATAAATAAATGAATACATACATTTAAAGTTTAAAACTAATTTAAAAATATTCATTTAAAATGTAAAATACTATATATCTATCCCTATCCCTAATGAACAAGCCGGTGGTGATGGCAGCAAGGAAAAACTCCCTGAGATGATATGAGGAAGAAACCTCGAGAGGTTGATTCTGATTCTGTTCACAAGCCGTTTTGTTAAGTGTTGCCTGGTCCTTGTTTCTTCACACGATATGTGGCACACAATGTTCAGTCTCTTATTCTGTTTCTAAGCATCTTACCGTAATATTTTAACACCACACTGTTTCACACTGTACAAGTTTCCTCTACCTGGGATTTAAAGCAGGGTTTGGAACGACAATAAGCTGTGGTTAAGCTCAGGGTGAAATGCAGTAAAGAATATTTTAAAAACAGCATGTTTCAAGTGTTTTATTCCTCTTATACCTCAGCGCTGACACTGGAGACTTCTTCCATACATGTTAAATAATAAGTCTCCATCTTGAACACTTTTTTAAATGACAATTTTCAAATAGCAACACATTTTTCCATTACAGTCCTGTTATTACGAGAGTTAGATTATGTAGATCATCGTTACTACAGAGACACAAACATATTAGAGGAAGCTCATTAATATAACACAAAACACGGGGCTTTAATTAACTCGCATTTCTGTCAAAGCTGCTGTTACAGAAGACGAATCAACACCTTCTGGCCAATCAGATTTTGAGAAGTTGACAGCGCTGTGGTATAATTATCTTAGGTTGATATTCTCTGGAGGCTTTGTAAGCAGCACTGAGACTCCTGCTATTTATTGTGTATCCTGTTATCTCTCTCTCACTCGCTCTCTCTCTCTCTTTCTCTCTCTCTCTCTCTCTCTCTCTGTCTCTCTCTCTCTCTCTCTCTCTCTCTCTCTCACTCTGTCAACCTGTCTGTCTGTGTGTCTGTGGTGGCTGTGTGTGTGTCTGTCTGTCAGTCTCTCTGTGTGTTTGTGTGTGTGTGTGTGTGTGTGTGTGTGTGTGTGGCATCGCTCATTAACACCTCTCCCTGTTTTTAATTGTCTGTAGTTGGAGAGGTCGGAGTGGGAGGACCGAGGCAGCGATGAAAACACAAGTCATGCCAATGTAAGTGGCAGAAGCATCTCTCTCTCTCTCTCTCTCTCTCTCTCTCTCTCTCTCTCTCTCGCTCTCTCTCTCGCTCTCGCTTTCCTCTCTGTGATCACTTTACCTTCACCTCCACATCATATCACTCATTCTTCTCTTTCTTCTCCTCCTCCTCTCTCTTACTTCTACCTGCAGATATTTGGCTGACCGTCGCATTTCCCACACGCACGGCATCATAACTAATGAAAGGTCCTTTCATTTATTTTCTAGCCGTGAATAAACTAGCCGAAGTGAAAGGTCCTGATCTGTCATATAACACCTTCTGCATCATTCATTATATTGCAGAAACATTTATCATATGAATAAACCTGCATTAAAAGCAGAGGTCATTTGCATTAAATCTAGGTTAAGTGAACAACCTTGAAACGGAAGCAAGAATCATTCTACATTCATTAACCTCCTTACTATTGGATTTTATTCACCTTTGTGTTTATTTATTTACTCACATGAATATTCACTTGTCAGTGATACTGTAGTTAGCTTAATTCTGCCTTGCTTATCATGCCAGACATTGACATAATAACACAACAAATCTTCACTGTTCACTATTTATGCTCCATACACAAGGGACTTGTAGCAAAACTATTCATAGAATAAATACTTTTTTCGAATGGAAAATTTAATACATGTTTTCAAATATTTTACATGTTTAAAATTTTAAATAAAGCATATGACAGATTTATATGGCTTGTAAAACCTACATCAATTAATTATCATGTTTCTCTCTCACAATAACCTACATTTGGTTTTGGTGGATTTTATGTGTGAAATATTATTACCCTATTATTAACTGTGCACTAAAATGATACACTATACCGTAACAGTGCCATCAAATCGCTAAAGATAATGAAATCGTGTATTGCAGTTATTTCCAAATCGATTAATCCTCAGCTACAGTTTCATGAATGCGTCCTCGCCTCCGTTTCCTCCGTCCCCGGTCCGTCTCGTTGCCGTGGCTAGTAACATAGCAGATCATTAGAGGGCAGTGGAGCGGAGGTGAACTTTATTTGTGGTGGCATAAATCACTCTGACATGACTGCAAACAAGAAGAGGAGGGGGACGGCATGGGGAGAGGAAGAGTGCTATACACGGGTTACAGAGACACATAACTCAGGCTGTGCTTATAGTCCCAGCACACTATAAATGGATGCACACACACACACACACACATCAGTAAAGGGTAGTGCCTGTGCTCTTATTGCTCATTGCTCATGCTTCCTGTTTCTCATGCATGCTATTCATCTCTCTTTCTCTTTATTCGAACACACATCTGCCTCTCAGTAAGCATTTGCATTATATGACTGTGTGTATGTATGTGTGTGTGTGTGTGTGTGTGTGTGTGTGTGTGTGTCAGGAGTCAGCAGCATCGGCAGTAGTGTCCTGCAGTCAAGAAAAAGAGAGTGTCCCAGACAAAGGTCCACCCAGTCCTGTGAAATCTGAAAGAGAGGCACTGCTCGTGGGTATGTTTTTTTCCATTCCATTTTATTCCATTTTTTATTTTTATATTCCACTTTTGACTATTTTTATTTGTTTTTCTAACACGGGCAGTGGTACAGTTGTAAAAAGCATTAAATTAGTTTTTTAAAACCATATTTGAAAATCTGAAGCTGTGTTTTTCAACTTAACAACTTCAAGAACAAGGAAAAACAGCACGGCTGGTAGGAGGTTGTTTGTAGCTGCAGGAACGAACCGGTTCCAGGATAAAACATGTGATGTGCTGTTCTGTAAGATGTATAAGATGAAGAAAAGACTTGGGGGTTACTCCTTGTCCTGTCAGGCCGCGTCTGTCATACAGTTCACACCAGTCACTGATAACACTCACTTCCTCAAGCAATGGAAATGATAAGAAACGAATGTTTTCTATTCACATTTATGTATCTGTCTAGGGTACTGACTCAGCATGGCCTCTTCAAAACTCTTCGCTTCACTCAGTGCTACAGTTCCCTGCGTGTACATGAGTAGCTACAGCGCCTTTCACACAGCGCTCTCCATCACTTCATCCTTCACCTCGTTCTGTTAACTGTCTTGTGATATTTTTTTGTCTTGTGATTGTTTATCATCCTATTGTAATGCGACCCAGGGTTTGAGAACAGCACTATACAAATAAAAAGTAGTAGCAGCAGCAGCTGTACTGGTAGTAGAAGTACTGTAGTAGAACCTGTAGTAGAAGTAGTAGAACCTGTAGTAGACATAGTAGCAGTAGTGGTAGAAGCAACATTAGTACCTGTAGTAGTAGTAGATGTAGCAGTAGTAACAGTACTAGTAGCAGTATTAGAAGTTGTAGTAGTACCTGAAGTAGCAGTAGCAGTATTCATACCTGTAGCAGTAGCAGTAATAGCAGTAGCAGTAATAGCTGTAACAGTAGTAGTAGTAGTACATGTAGTAGCAGTAGCAGTAGTAGTAGTAACAGTAGTAATAGTAGTAACGGTAGTAATAGTAGTAGTAGTAGTAATAGTAGTAGTAGTAGTAATAGCAGTAGTAGTAGTAGCATTAGCAGTAATAGTAGTAGTAGTAGCAGTAATAGTAGCAGTAATAGTAGTAGTAGTAGCAGTAATAGTAGCAGTAGTAGCAGTAATAGTAGTAGTAGCAGTACTGTAGCATTAGTAGTAGAAGTAGCAGTAATAGTAGCAGTAGCAGTAATAGTAGCAGTAATAGTAGCAGTAGCAGTACTGTAGCATTAGCAGTAGTAGTAGCGGTAATAGTAGCAGTAGTAGCAGTAGCAGTAATAGCTGTAACAGTAGTAGTAGTACATCTAGTAGAAGTAGCAGAAGTAGTAGTAGTACCTGTAATAGTAGTAGTAGTAGTAGCAGTAGTAGCAGTAGCAGTAGCAGTAATAGTAATAGCAGTAGTAATAGCAGTTATAAAGGCAGCAGAAGAATTCACCCAGATCTGACCTTACAGTACAAAAGGACATGATATTTTTGTGTTTCTGTCTCTCAGCCAGAAGGTACTGTATAATAATACTTCACCTTCTAGAGCTGAGGCCAATCAGACATCAGACCAATCAGACATCAGACCAATCAGACATCAGGTCTGCTGTGTTTCATTTTGTTTTATTTCTCTGGATGCAGTGTTAAAGGGCAGAGCAGAGTTTAACAGGGCTTTGTAGATGTGGAAAGAAGACAGACGTAGAGAGCCGTCGTGTTGATGAGCTGGTTAAAAGAGCTAATGGTCTGTTCCTGCATGATCCTCTTTATAAGCACACAGAGCGTTCAGATCTCTGTCTCTCTCTCTCTCTCTCTCTCTCTCTCTCTCTCTCTCTCTCTCTCTCTCTCTCTCTCTCTCTCTCTCTCTCTCTCTCTCTCTCCATGGTCTGTCAAACTCATTTTAGCTGACGTCTTTTTTGGTGATGAATTGCAGTAAGTATGAGGGAGAAAGAAAGCCATTTCCCGCTCACCAATTTAACTCATTCCACATGAGGAGTCACCATTCTCTCTCTCTCTCTCTCTCTCTCTCTCTCTCTCTCTCTCTCTCTCTCTTTCTCTCTCTCTCACACACACACACACACACACACACCATCTACCTCTCTCCTCCCCCATTATTTCTCTCTTTATTTCCCTCCTGTCCTCTAGAAAATGGAATAAAGATGATCCTCTAGAGCAGTGAACAGCTGAGAAAAACCTTTATCAAATTCTGTATAGGTTTTCACAGAGAAATCTTCTGTAGCAAAGCCATTAACCAGACGAAGCTCCAGGGAACTGGAGGTGAAGACTGTTACTCCTCATTGCATATTAGGTTCATCGAATTGTATAACTTCCTTTTGAGGTACGAGTAATCGAATGGAACATACAACAATAGGTTAACAAGACTAAAAAATATAAACTTTCCTGGCAGAGATTTTGTGCTTTGTATACTTTGTTGTATTTAAATATGATTTAAATATGATGAACTTCTGCACTACAACCTGGATCCGAAACGACTTTAATTGGGAATATATCTCATGAATCGCTGCAAAACATAACATAATATTGCTTCAGTGTAGCTCTCAATATAATGCTTCCACCACCTTGTTTCACTACAGGTAATGACGGAGTTCTCAGGCTCACACTGTGGTTTCTACCAAGCGTGATGCTTCATGCCACATTCACTTTAGTCCCTGATAACTCTGGCTAAAGTTTGAAACTTGTGTCATGCAGCTATGCATTAGCTCCTGTGAGCTGATTAAATCACCATATTTCAGAAAGAATATAGACGAAGATCACGGATGTAGTGTCTCCAGTGCGGAGTGCACAACAGTGCGATAAACTGATCATCTGCTGCTGTATGTCACGGAAGATCCTTATCATGTTAGTAGTGATGGATAACACGGAGGTTTGAATGGAGACAGCTTGTACTGCAGGTCTGTTTCTATGCTTCTGTAAAGCTGCTTTGAGTCAATGTCAGTTGTTTAAAGCGCTATAGAAATATATTGAAATGAATAAATATATAATGTATTTATAAACTTAATTTGGTACCTTACCTTAAATGCTGCATTTGTCTTAACTCTTAATAAGAGTCTTAACTTCTTAAACCAAAGTTTAGTTTGTTCGTCTCACTTTACCTGGAGTTAAATCTTTGACCTTGTCCACTGTCACATTTGGAATTTTTTGCCTAATTGATCTGGGATTGTAGGTCCCTAAGCCAACACTCAATCCCAAATAGCTCCCTATTGCCTGTGTTAGTGCTCTACATGTCACATGAAATAATGACTCCTGCAGCTTATGTAGCACTTTATGACTAATAGAAAGTAATTTGTGCTTAAGACAAATTGCTGCTCACAGTTAAAGGTGTAAGTTCTTTGAAAATTGCTCAAACACTGAATATATTTCATATTTTACAGCCAGATTAATTCACTAATTTTACCCATGCATCAGCTCTTCGTCACGCTTGTTTTCTGACGTCGGCGGAACAGAAAAACCAAAAGTGCGGCAAATTATTATTGAGATTGATTTGCTTTTGCTCGGCGCGTTCACTCGCTGCTAATGCTGATGTGAACGAGCGTTTAGCTCGTCATCTCGACACTCGAAGTGTGTGAGTTGCGTATCAATTGGATTTATAACTATAAATATGAAAGCGTGTTGTAATGAGTAAACGTATAGGTTATAGACCACCTCCACCGTTCATTAGTGTTGAATGGAATATTGGCCATGCTGCATCTATACACTTCGCTCAAGAGACGTGACCCCCAGCTACTGTGTGATGTTCTGTCTCCAGGGTGATCTTGATGGCCATCTTGTCATCACAGAGCATACATGTCTGGCTCTTTTACAGATACAGTACCTACATGCTTCTTACCAGCTCTTAAAAGTGCTCATTTTTTAGTCCTTGACTCCAGGGGCTGTGGAGATTTCAGACCCACTGCACTACAACTTTTCCTCTGGGAACAAGCTTGTGTTATGTCTAATTTTCACATGTGAAACCTAAGTTGTTGGATTATTAGGATTATTAGGCATCCAAATAGCAATTAAGGTTTTCTTGCTATTTTGGCAGCTGAAGAGGCAGAGGCAAAGTCAGGGCTTGAGAGAGGTTCAGCCAAGCTTCCCCCAATCCCAGAAAAACAAGAGCAGCTGATATTGATTTAGTTGATGAAAGATGTCTGTGGATGGAGTTATGCCTTGTTATGACGAATCAGAACTTCTCGGCTCTCTGCATGTGTTGCGATCCTGAGCACAGACGAGCACGACTTGCGTTTGTTCTTTCTTCTACATATGTCTTTGTTACATTTAAAGTCTTATCTCCTCCTGTTTAGTATCGTTAAATCTTTGTACTCTTTCGGTATCCTGATTTAAATAAGCTAATAAACTCGAAGCAAATTACTGTGGCCTAGCCAACCTTTTATTTATCTATTTATTTATTTATTTATTTATTTATTTATTTATTTATTTATTTATACCAAGCTTATAAACCCTGAACCTGAAAGTATTTTATTTTTTCATTTTTCTACCATTGCTTTTACATTTACAGCCATATGAAATTATAAGGCTGCAAGGAAAATGCTGAGTGAAAGGATTTGCGATGTGAAACATTCATCTATTCAGCAGACTGTTAAACCAGATCCTGTTTAAATCCCTTTAAGATTTTAACCACATGCATTTACACTTAACGTCTAAAGCATCTGTAAGCCAGATTGAAATCTGATTGCTGTACCAGTGTTACAGTACAACACTTTGAAAACCAGATTTCTTTGCTGTTCCATGTATTTGTTGTTCTGTGACAGTTAACAGTTGCTTCTTCAAACATTTTAATTGGGTGTGACGTTTTTAATTTCCCTTCGACTCTTAATTAAGGTGCTGTCTTTGGTTGTCATGAAACGTGTAATTATAAAACGGAATTGTAGTATAAATTGGTATGACATTTTTCATCATTTACTAGCATTCAGGAGTCCATATTGTGTGTGTTTTTTATTTTTTCATACCCTAGACATACATGAGATTGCTGTGTTGATAGTAGCACTTAGAAACCGTGAAGACGGCTTGGATGGCAATTGATACCAACAGTTTTGCACTTCGGTGGGGATGTGGTAGTCTAGTGTTTAAAGTGTTGGACTACTAATTGGAAGGTTGCGAGCTCGTATCCCAGGTCCGTTAAGCTTGCAAATGCTGGGCCCCTGAGCAAGGCCCCTAACTCTCAATTGCTCTTTTTTTAAATAAAAATTAGATAAAATTGTCAGTCGCTCTGGATTAGGACATCTGCCAAATGCCGTAAATATAAATTGCACTTTGTGACCATATAGTACACCATTATAGAAGGGGTAAAAAGGAAAATTTAAAATCACTCCGTCACCCAGATTGTCACCAATCAGACTCCTCAACAACCAGAACTGAACTGTACAGAACACACACACACTCCTGCTCAACTGGGTGAACTGTACCAAACTGTACCAAACTCAAAAGCACACCCAAACACTCATTCTATATACATCCATGTCTACAGCACCACCATATTAAACTGTTTGCATGCCTCATCCAACTGCTGCTTGTGTATATATGTTTACTTGAACTTTCTTTGTTCAGATTCCTATACTTTTGCACATTCTACTGTATAATATGGTTGGTGCTGTTTTGTATTTTGTGTATCTTTCCTGTAGTGTTTTGTATTGTCTGTCTGCACTGTCTTTTTCCTTGCACTGTTTAGACTGCACACAACGCACTATAGGTGATCAACTTCCTTTAAGTCTTAAAGCTCTGTGTTGTTTTATGTAGCACTGTGGTCCTGGAGAAACGTTGTTTTATTTCACTATGTACTGCGTCAGCTATATATGGTTAAAATGATAATATAAAGCTTCTTGACTTGACTTTACTTGAGAGGACGATGAGGTTCCCTTTTAAACTTGGATCCTCTCAAGCTTTTCCCCTCACATCGTTTCAGGACGTTTCCTTCCCATCGTCACCTCTGGCTTGCTCATTAGGGATCAATTCAAATTTAAAATGAAATACAAATTAATTCTTCTTGGGTAAATGTACAGGTACATTTGTACTGATATAATTGCACATGCACATGAACAACCTTGCTTTGGTTGTTCATATGCAATATCAATGTTCATATATATACAGTTAATACCCGATTTATATATTGTATGTCAAAATATATGTTTTCTTGAAGCTATTATCTATTTAGCTATTTAATTTTGTCACATCACCATTAGACACAAACTATAATTCAAAGCAAACGATCATGACTACCCCATACTACACTCCCCAAAACACACACACAACATACACACAAACACACACACACTCCCTGTTCGGTCACCCCGTTTCTGATTGAACACACCAGGGCCACATACACGGACTGTTTAAAATGACTTTGTGAAGTATTTGTTCAGTTTACACTGTGTATCTGACAACACCAAGCCTTTGTTCACTGTATTGATTGCCCAGTTTTGACCGTTGTTTTAGCCTCTCAGGCATTGCCTGTTGTACAGTTTACACATCCCCCCGACACTGTTTGACTTTGTCTTTTATAACACATTCTTTAAAATGGTTTTGTGATGGAAAACAAAAAATAGTTTTTAAATATATTTCTTTTCCATATGAGAACTGCTTGTAAATAGGGTCTTGTTTTTATCTGCAGGACAGGAAAAGAGATTAACTGCATTAAAAAAAAACAAAAAAAAACAAAAAAAAAACTGAAAATCTGTTTCATCGTTGCTCGGCTTCTCTTGTCTTACTCGTCTTCCTATAATTTCTGATATTCAAATAATCTCTTGAATAAGCCGGCTTTCGTTTTTCACTCTGTCCTTTTGGCAGCCATGTTGCGCCCCTTTATATAGTGTTAAACAACACGACATCAAACACCACCGCAGCTCAAATTTCACACATAGCTGCATTTTATTGCTCCAGCTTTGGATGTGACCCAGATGCTCGTTGTGTAGCGCGCTGCACGGCCTGTTGAATAAAGTGTTGTGTTCTCCCATGGTGGAGAAGTTCTCTGTGCTGTTCGAATGAATCACAGCGTGACACAACGACCAGATATTCGACATGGTTACTCATCTTTTCATTCGTATTCTTTTCAGTGAGATATATTCTGTGCATGAATGTCACAATGCATCGTTTTATCTGAGCTCAGCATGTTTGGTTTCTTTCTGCAGGAATCATCTCGACGTTCCTCCACGTGCATCCGTTCGGGGCCAGCATCGAGTACATCTGCTCCTATTTACAGCGTCTGGACACCAAGGTACTGCAATTAGCATCAACTGGTGGCTTTTGTTTTTAATCTTGTAAAAGAACACAAGACACAAGGAACACAAGACACTGGAGGATTTGTATTGGAGGCATCGATTTAAAAGGCAACTGTAAAAATGAATCAAGGCAACAATCATTAACTGATTTGATTCCTATTGATTAGGATTATTATTATTTTTTACATCATGACTGCACAACCTGTACACACAGCCACTTTAATTATGATTTTAATTATAATCACAGTACATTTATCTTACGCACACACACGCACTCGTTTCTCACATGCAGCCGATCTATAATATTTTACCTACAGTGAATCTATACAGAAATTTGTTTCACTTACATTTATGTAAATATATATTCATTACTTCTTACTTGTTGTATATTTGTGAGTCGTACCTGTTGCTCTCGTGTCGTGGCTGTTGTGACACCAAATTTCCCCTTGGGTGGAAATTTGAAAAAGGTGTGTAAAAAAATAATAATAATAAATCAGATTCTTTTTTTACCTGTTGTGTAAACAGGCTAGCAAGGTGATCTGCTCTGGTGATAAGCGTGATGCTTAAAATGATCCTTCTCTATATCATCATCATCATCATCATCAACAACCATTCATGATTAAACAGTAGGTTTAGGCAAGTTGTTACAAACCTAATCATAGAATTAAGAATTAAAATCATATCGTATTCTGTTTACACCACTACACATTGCATCGCTTTCCTTTTACACCAATCTTTAGCTGAATAAAGTGTTTTAACGGTTGTGTGACGGAGCTAAACAGCTGGATCTCATCATACATGGTGGTGTTTAAGTCGGTAACACAGTGATTTGTCAGGGTTGATGTTCAAATCATTAAAAGCTACTTGAAAGGTCAGAAGCTATGAGCAGATCCAGATTTCTGGTATTAGAAGGTAGATTTAGCTGGATGTGAATTGAATTAACATTAGATCGTAGTTTGTTATGGTTATGCTGAAATCGTCACTTGACTAAATTACCCATCAACCCCTGCATTACTCCACTTTCATTAATAAATCATTATCAAACATTATATAAAGCTCAACAGATCCTGAGGTAATACTGTATATACTCCAATAGCTAGAAATGAGATAAGGTTCTTGTTCACGTTTAATGAATTGACTGAAATTTAGAACGATTAACAGATTAATTCATTCATTCGCAAATTTATTAGTAAACATTAAAGCACTTTATCTTTGGGTTTGTGTTTCGGTTTCACTGTGTGTTTGTTCTGTTTACACTTTACACACTAAACTAAAGTCTGCACTTACAAACGCTGCTTCTGTGTTTAAGTGACGGAATACTTCACCGTAATATAGCTGCTTCACAATACACTCTCCAGAACACACACACATACACAAGCATGCACATATAAACACACACACACTCACACTGCACTGTTTTCAGTCACCAGGATTCACACACGCACACACACACACAAGCACACACACTCCACTGCTTTCAGTCACCAAGCTCTCTCAGACACACACACTGACACACACACACTTATACACACACACACTCCACTGCCTTCAGTCACCAAGTTCTCTCAAACACACACAAACACACACACTGACACATACACTGACACACACACACAAGCACACAAACTCCACTGCTTTCAGTCACCAAGTTCTCTCAAACACACACACACACACTTCACTGCTTTCAGTCACTAAGATTCTCTCAAACACACACACAAACACACACAAACACACACACTTCATTGCTTTCAGTCACTAAGATTCTCTCAAACAAACACACTGACACACACTCCACTGCTTTCAGTCACTAAAATTCTTTCAAACACACACACACACACACACACGTGCACACTATTGCTTTCAGTCATCAAGGTTCATTTCTTACAAAGCTTCCTCTCAGTATTGCGTTATAAGTCTGCTATCTTTGTGTGTTATCCTGCTGTGACCCTGCTGCTAGTTGACTGTTCACTTGTAGCCCTGACTCAGTCTGACTCATCGTCTGACTTTAGCCTGTTTGTGACTTTGAACTTCTCGTATTGGATTTATTTACCTTTGTCTCTGTAAAGCCTGTTTACCTGCAACTGCATCAGTCTTCACCCCCGTTACACGAGACGGTTTCTATAGTAACAACTAATTCACAGGGACTTGTATGGCAGATGCTCCACATAATCATTAAAAAAAACCTTTTTAAAATGATGTCGTTAGAAACATTGTTATTGTTTGTGTTCATGTTTCAGTGCTTGGTGAGGGTCAGTACTTTTTTTAACTGAACAGAAAGCTTTGTGAATTATTTTTTTTTTTTTGTGATATTTTGGTTATTTTTGTCTTATATAGTTATTTGAAATATATAGTTATTTGAAATATCTGTGGATTTGTGAAATACGCTCAGGAGGATTTAGCCATAGCGTACACACAGTATACCAGTGAAAGCCCGAGTCGTCCTTCAGGGTTTGGTTTTTGACTTGTACAGTGCCGGTGTTGAGTGAGCGTGCTGATTGCTGTACTGTCTGAGAGATGACTAAGAGACGGCAAGAAGCAGGAGATGTGAGTTTAAGCCAATGAGCTAGCCACTTCAAGAACCAATAAGATATCTCTCTACTCAGCACCTCAGTTACATTATATTCAAACTCCTTTTCAGAGCTCCAAGTGAGCGGAGTCGACACTATATACCTGCTTTCCACTCTTCCTACACACACTCTACACAGAGTGAATTGTTTATTGCTCATCTCCACTGCATCCTAATGCTCTGCAGCGTAAATAAGCGACCCACTAGACATATGGAGCACCTGGAGTGGGCAGAGCAATCATGCTGTGCTACACACACACACACACACACACACACACACACACACACACACAATTACATGAGATTTTTTTCTGCCTTTGTCTCTTTTCAGTTCTTCTCCTTTTTCAGTCAATGGCTGTCCTACTTATCGTAATGGAAGCAAAAGCTTTACAGAGTGTAGTGTCACTGTGGCTGTTGTCAAATCTCCCTGTCCCTTCTTCAACCTCTTTCACAGTTTTTCTCTCTCTCTCTCTCTCTCTCTCTCTCTCTCTCTCTCTCTCTCTCTCTCTCTCTCTCTCTCTCTCTCTCTCTATCCTGCTCTCTTTCTCTATTTTGCTCTCTCTCTCTCTCTCTCTCTCTCTCTCTCTCTCACACACACACACTCGCACGCACACACGCACACACACACGCACACACACACACACGCACACACACACACACACACGGCTATGTATCTTTACATCTATGTATCTATGAACATGTTTTGAGCAGAAACAGCTGCACTACTCCAGCAGGACATACACCAGTGATTTTTTGACCCTGCCCCCCAACCACCCCCTTTTATATTTACTGCATCTGTAGTGTACGTGAGACAGAAAGGCAAAATTCCATATGGCTTCATGTACTATAATAATAATATTAATAATAATAATAATAATTATTATTATTATTATTATTATTATAATACCACTAATAATAATAATAATAATAATAATAATAATAATAATAATAATAATAATAATAATAATAATATGTTTACTTGAAATGCAGTTTTAAGGGATGTTTGGCGCAGTTGTTGATTTCTTGATCTCAAAGTCAAGACAATGTGTGTTGTTAAAAGCATGATACAAAACACACTGAATTGAAAGGAATATCAAGGAAGTCATGCACACATGGATATGCTGTTTATACATATAAACGTTACGCGAGAGACGATCCATCCGTCTTTTACTCAAATCTGACTAATCCGTATTTTTGGTTTGCGACATCAATCTGTCGCAGATTTTCCCTCCGAAAAATGGGTCAAATCTCAGGATCCTTGTTTTAGAGCTCAATTTAAGCAAGCAACTGAAGAATACCTGAAAATATTTTGCAGTAATAGGACTTTTATTTGGCATGAATGAACACGTGCCCCAAGATCTGCATCATAACCACCTTTCTGCTCTTTACTCACTACTCAGAGAGTTTCATGTCTCTACAGTTTCTATAAGAGTCTGAGGTAAAAAAAAAACAACAAACTCTTTAATGCTTTAAGCTCTAAATATATGTTTGTTTTTTTAATTCCAGATCAGCACGACGGAGGTTGAGACGCTGCTGGGCCGACTTCCCTACACCTTTAAGCAGGAGCTGACGGGTGTGGGTGCCAGTCTGGAGAAGCGCTGGAAGTTCTGCGGATTTGAAGGCATCAAGACGGCGTAGAGTCTTGCTTCCTGCCTCCTGCCTCTGAACGTTTAAACCCCAAAGACTGGCACACCCAGGGCTTTTTTATTATTTATTTTTTTAAGGCCCACAGATAGGAGTGAGTCCTTCTGATTAGCTGCCATCGGGTCACTGAGGCTTGGACACTTTGATTCAGTTGGGACAGGAAGTGTGGAGTCCTGGGCTCTGGTGTGTGAATGTTCTACAGTGTTCAAGCACAGACTTGTTTGTGTGTGTGTGTGTGTGTGTTGCTAACATTCTGAAGGACTGGAGTGAGACACAGAGATAAAACAGCACCGACCTGCTGAGGGTTTATCGACAAGATGGACAAAATGATTTACATCAACTTTGTTTTTTTTCTTTTTGTTCGTTTTTTAAAGAAAAAGAGACATAGAGCAAATATCTTTCTTTCTTTCTTTCCTTCTTTTTTTTTCCTTCTGTATAGGTTGCTGACAGCAGTTTTTGTTCACATATCCTGTAAATGTTTGAATAACTTACTATTTTTAAATAAAAAAGAAGAACACAACAACTCAGAAGAATCCTCCAAGCTCTTTATGCAGATGAGGAGCGTTTCCTACTTTCTTGCTTTAAGGAGCGAGAAAGTTACACGCCTTCGCCCGTTTATTTGCCCTGCTTCATTTTCCTTGGCATATTAGGGCAGTTGTTATCTTTTCTAGCTCACACAGACTCACTGGTTGCAGAAGGTGTTATGTAATGTTGTGTGTTTTAATAAGCAGGCCACTATGAAGGCCAATTAACAATTCTGTAGTGCCTCTGTGTGTGTGTGTGTGTGTGTGTGTGTGTGTGTGTGTGTGTGTGTGTGTGTGTGTGTGTGTGTGTGTGTGTGTGTGTGTGCGCGCTTGTTAACAGGATCTGGTGTGAGCTGGGTCTTAAACCACCAGTGCCAGAATTCACCTGCAATGTGCAATTTATTTTTTTCCCTCCTCTCCTGAGGAAAGCGAGGCTGATTTGTCCTCATCAACCCCCTCCATCTGCTCAGGCCATGTGTACGGAGCAAACGCCTCTCCACTGTGAATTAATAAAAGGTAATGAGGTAACACACAAACACACACACACACACGCACACACCTCAAAACCTTTCCGTAGAAGATGCCACCACAAATAGTTTTTAACATACAGACTCTTTCCATGAAGGATGGAATATATACATAAGGCAGGAGAGCAGAAGACACTGAGAAACCCCTCAGGATAAAAGTCCTCCCCTCACCACCACCACCACCACAAGCAGCTTCCCCCTCCCTGGTGTTTTTGTTAAAGCGCTGGGATGGTGGGAGCTGCAGAGTTTGCAGCTTAACAGCGATGTGAGTCAGCCTTTGAGCAGTGCTTTGTTATCAGGGTAAGCTTTTCAGAGCACGTCCTAATCAGCACTTTCTGGAGCTGTGAAAGCTTGTGCTTATAGTATTGCTATTAACTAAACCTCCACATTGCACGGATCCTGATTCTTGAAGGATTCTGAAAAACGTTGATTGATGAAGAGAAGCGATGGCACTATACGTAAACTGACAGAGGTGAGGCTTTATTTTGGCTGATGTTCAGGAGAGAAAGAAGGACGTGGTTAGAATCTGTAAAGAAGATGCTTTATGGTCTGAAGTGACTTTCTGGAATGACTCCATGTTCTTTCAGTAAGAGGAACCCCCTTCTTTTTTTTCTTCTTTTTTTTTTTTTTTTGGTCCAGCTTCACTAGTCTTTTCGAACTCGCTCTGAGAGCTGGCGTTTAATAATAACTCTTCTGTCCTTGGCATCACACAAAGATATAAACACGGGACTAATTAGACCAAGCTTCTATCCCCTGGAGACAGAGTTTCCCATGTCTCCCATTTGGTGTTGAACGCTCAGTTCAGCAACACTGAGGCTCCCTCATTAATTCAGCTCAAAGTTCTGAACTAGCCGAGGACGTGTTAGCCATAGCGCTGAGTTTTGACATTGCAAGACCAGAAAAGCTTGCTCTTTGTTTCTCCTGAAATGTCTCAGAGGGATCCAGAGTGGGAGTAAAGAAAATGAATTAAATGTACCTGTGTCATGTCAGTAACACCTACAAACTTCTCCACGTCAATTTGGAGTTGCGTCGTGTTAAATAATTGTGTATGACAATAGAAATCGGGCTGTTTTTTGAATGTGTGTGACATTTCTAATTATTCCACCATTATGAAGAGCGGCTCGGTTGAGTGAATATGATCTGGTGCACTGATCGGTTACAGCTTTGTGTGTGTGTGTGTGTGTGTGTCACTCTTTCCCCTTTGAGCTAAAACATCCTCATTTTTGCTCAGACCCCGTGATGAAGAATACCTTTTTAAAGCCGAACCCACAGAGACTGAAGTCAGTCACCACTTCCATAATAATGCATCTTGCACAAAACACAAAGCGCTCAAATCTCTGCAGTGATTCAATAGCACCCCCTTTCTGAAGGAGACAGAAGTGCCAGTGCTGGAGCATCATATTCCTCTTCCCTTTCCTCTCGCAAACCTGACCGGCGGTGTTTCATCCTGGCAGTGCTTCTCTGTTGTGACTCTGATATTAAAAGCTTGCCTTGCTTTGCCCACAGGCTCATTCATTTATGGATGTGCAAAGATGTGTGAAATGCAGATTTAGTTTTGCACCTGGTGGCTAGCGCTGAGTAAGACTCCTGAAGGAAAGCCAGCTTTCACATCCCTGCAGTCAAACTCTGTGTTGGAGAAACCAAAAGCCCGTACCGAGCTGTGCAGGCCAGGTGCTTTTTATACAGCCTGGATCTTTCTAAATCGGTGGACCTGGAGAGCCACTTGAGACGTTTTCGGTTTGTTTTAAAGGTCAGGACCACATGGCGTGATCTCTAATAGTGTTGGATCCCACAGTCAGGACCCAGCGGAGACACTTTCTTTTATAAAGTGTGGCAATGCTGGTGTAAGACATAGATCAGTGCAAAGGTCCTTTCACTAATAATGACATCCCAAGTGGTGCAACATTTCTTTCAGTGGTTGTATGACTATTATTTTTCTTTTTATTTATTTATTTTTTTTTCTACAAATCGACCAGTGATTTTTTTATTTATTTTTTGGCAAGTTTTAATAGATTTAAGTCCATTTTAAGATTAGAAAAAGTTTCGGGAGAAAGTTTTGCTGATTTCAGGCTGTTTTATTTTAGAACAAATCAAACTGCACTTCAATTAACAGCCATAGACAGGCTGCAAATTACATTTCTAGCTTCAGTGCTTTTTAGTTTGCACTGTTAAATCTGAACATAAATAAAGCGGTCCAAAATAACAAACCTGTGTGTTATTACACTACTCGAGGACGTGTATATATATATTGAGCAGTGTAATATATATTTGTATATATACTGTAGACATTCTTACATATATTGTGTAATATATATTTGTATATATACATATTCATACACATACATGTGCTCGTGTGGACGAACTGGCAGTTAGGATGAAACCAAGAGCAAGAGAGAAAAATTCTTATAGCTCTAGACTAAAGCGGCGTCTGGGACGTTTTTCAGCTCCATCGACTTCAGAAGTGTCAGAAAAGGAATTTTGATCAGGCTCTTTTACACACTTCTACACACTTCTGATTTGACTCTTTTTTGATAGTGATGTGCAATCCGTGTCTCTGAGAGAACTCTTTGCCACAGTGATGTTCACACCAGAACTCACTTTGCAGCGATGCAGTGAATTTACTTACATTTTATTTCTCTTTATAGGACAAGCAACATAACTGCCAGAGGATTTCCTTCAGGAGTGGACGTGAGTGGGAGTGAAGAACCTTTTCACTTCATGAAATTAGCACCAAAGAGTCTTATTGATACCAATAGATTTAATAAAACAAATGACAATTTGAAAAAAAAAATGCTAGTTATTGGCTCCACCATCCATCCATCCATCCATCCATCCTCACAAGGTCATGAGGAACGTGCAGTCTATCCCAGGGGATTTAGGACAAGTTGGCGGACACACTAAACGGAGTGCCAACACATCATCACACTCATTAACAACTACTGACAACCTACAGTGCATTTCTTTGAACAATTTTCTTTTGAAACAAATCTCAGTAAGACTTATCCTTAAGACTCAAAGAGAACAACGTGTAAAGCGCGTTTGCTGTCTGGGGGGTGAGTCAAACATTCTTAACAAGACAATAAAAAAAAAAATACCAGAGTCATCAAACTGTCACACATGCAAAAGTGGAAAAGTCCCAAGATTTGGGTTAGAGGCCGGGATCAGTGTTTCACTCATATGAAAACACGTCACTCACACACTCACTCTGTCAGTTTGTTCCACTTTCTCACTTTCTGAGATCACTTATGAGATCAGGTTGAGACAGCAGTTGAGGTTGTTCCTCAGTAAGCTCGGCTGCACTGCGATTACACAAGCTGCATTTTGAAAGAGTGCGTTTGATTCACAGGGTTTTTCCAACCAGACTGGTATCTGTTGTGTAATAGAGGAAAATTACTGACTGAATAGAAACTGAGACTGAACAGTGATTCAAACGGAGAAAAGAAAGAGTCATAGATAGATACATAGATACATAGATAGATAGGACCTCCACTGAGATGAGGCCGACTCTGAGAATCCTGAGGCATCTAGAGAGCTACCAGCTCCAGCTGGACTCTGCAATACTATTGCGGTGATGTGAACTTCATGTGATCTTTTGCATCCCCCATATGAGGATGAGGTTCCCCTTTGAGTCTGGTTCCTCTCAAGGTTTCTTCCTTTAACAAATTAAGGGAGTTTTTCCTCACCACTGCTGCCTGTGTCACCTCAGACTTGCTCATTGGGGATAAATACATATACTTTTAAATATATCTAATATTAATCTTGAATTTTATTTCTATTAATTTTTATATTATTCTTTATATTAACCTTTTGTTCTATATTTTTGTTCTGTAAAGCTGTTTTGAGACAATGTCGACTATAAAAAGTGCTATACAAATAAACTTGAATTGGATAGATAGATAGATAGATAGATAGATAGATAGATAGATAGATAGATAGATAGATAGATAGATACTGTAGATAGATAGACATGTGAGCGAGAGAGAGAGAGAGAGAGAGAGATTAGATTAGATTAGATTATCTCTGGTACCTCTTCTGAAAACCTGCACTCAGCCTCTCTGTGATTCAGCACACAAGCTGCAATGCCTCATGGGTAAGAGAGCGTATCACCAGTCATTAAGGACTGTTGGCATGTCAGGTGCAGAAGAGTTTCTCGTCACATCCAGAATGTGTTGTTTTCTTGGTTGATTGGATGTAAGTCCTAAAAGCTCAAAAACAAACCTAAATGATCCCTCTGGTCATTGCTAACCAAGATGATGGACAAAAAATAATTTATGTAGCAAGAGATGTAGCAGAGAGCGAGACAGATGACTGTTGAGTGTTTTTTTTTTTTCAGTCACCAATCATCTGTCTTGTCGTGAGTGTCTCAATGGCACAACTGACACTGAAAGATATTGTGTGTGTGTATACGTGTGTATGCTTGTGTTTGTGTGTGTGTGTGCGCGTGTGTGCTTGTGTGTGTGCGTGTGTGTGCTTGTGTTTGCATGTGTGTGGGTGCGCATGTGTGTGCTTGTGTTTGTATGTGTGTGGGTGCGTGTGTGTGTGTGTGCCTGTGTGTGCACATGTGTGTGTGTGCGAGTGTGTGTGCGCGTGTGTGCGCACTGATAAACAACAATGTTAGGTCCTTGTGCAGGAATTAAAGAACAACACAATACCATGTTCTCCTCTTAGACTGGGTTATTTTCAGACAAAGGTTGCGACAACAGTCGTCTCTTTTATGCATCACTAGATTTTATTTTTTTTCTTTTCTTTTTTCAAAGAACTCGTTCTAAAGGACGGCTCTTCAAAGCACTGTTAGAGATGCATCAACAGTAAAAAGGTCTCTTTTTTCCGCTACTATCTCCGGTTGTGTGCTTGATGATGCAAGGATGTTTTTTTTTTATCTGGGTTACTACAAAGTGTAATCAGAGCTCCTGATTGGATTGAATCTGAAATGCCAGAGCTCCTGATGCCTATAGCTGCTTCTAATGAGTGACACTTGAACCATCTCGCAGCATTCATCATCTCCTTGACCTTTCCTGAGTGTGCTGAAGTATCAATCTTCATGCTGACGTTGATTATATCTGAATTGTCAAGAACTGTATTTTTAGAAAAGATGCTCGTGCTCATTTATGGCTTTGGAGTAGAGGTGTGTTTGAAATTAACTGCAGAATAAAGACATGTAAGGAAGTGAAAATATCTTGAATTCAGTCAAATGTATTTACTAAACCTGATTATACAATTACAACAAACCAAAGTGCGATAATCAACTAGATCATTGTACTCGCTTAAAATAATCCTGCTGTTCTCTAATGTTAAACATTTATTTCTGGAAAGAAACCAAAGTATCTTACAAAGGTAATGCTAAATGTGTAAAAAAAAAACAGCAACAACAACTTGTGAATAATCCTATTTCATTTGTAATAATCTCACAATTAATTAATTAATTAATTATTAGATAAACCTCAGATAAATTCATGCTTAAGATTTACAAAGATTTCAGATTTTGCACTGAGCTCTCTCTCTCTCTCTCTCTCTCTCTCTCTCTCTCTCTCTCTCTCTTTGTTTGTCTCTATCTCTCTATCTCTTTGTTTGTCTCTCTCTTTATCTCTTTTCTCTCTCTCTCTCTCTCTCTCTCTCTCTCTCTCTCTCTCTCTCTCTCTCTTTGTTTGTCTCTCTCTATCTCTTTTCTCTCTCTCTCTCTCTCTTTGTTTGTCTCTCTCTCTTTCTCTTTTCTCTCTCTCTCTCTCTCTCTCTCTCTCTCTCTCTCTCTCTCTCTCTCTCTCTCTCTCTCTTTGTTTGTCTCTCTCTATCTCTTTTCTCTCTCTCTCTCTCTCTCTCTCTCTCTCTCTCTCTCTCTCTCTCTCTCTCTCTCTCTCTCTCTCTCTCTCTTTTTGTCTCTCTCTATCTCTTTTCTCTCTCTCTCTCTCTCTCTCTCTTTGTGTGTCTCTCTCTATCTCTTTTCTCTCTCTCTCTCTCTCTCTCTCTCTCTCTCTCTCTCTCTCTTTGCTTGTCTCTCTCTCTGTCTCTGTTTTCTCTCTCTCTCTCTCTCTCTCTCTCTCTCTCTCTCTCTCTCTCTCTCTCTCTCTCTCTCTCTCTCTCTCTCTGTTTGTCTCTCTCTCCCTCTCTCTCTCTCTCTCTCTCTCTCTTTTTATGTTGAACTTTGCAGCTAAATCAGGCTTTTACTTCACATTTCAATGAATAAATGCATATTTTGTGTTTCAAAAATGAAGGTTTTAGACGCTCGAGCGTTTTTGACGAAGCAGACAAACGGATGCGAGTGTACATTATAAATTCTGTAAAGCGACTGCGCTCAGAGTCGTCCTTGTACACCAACTTGTGCCTGAACGGAGCTAAGCAGAGAGATGATGAGCGCGGGTGTGTTTCCCTTAATTCAGGTTCATTAAGCCTGCTGCTTTATCACAGCCTGTCTTTAATGAGTTGTGATCTATGACTGTGCCACCTAATAAAGATCTCCAGGATATGTGGAGACAGAATGCTACGTGACAGTGTGAAAGCTCTCGCCGCTCGCTCCACTGACCCCTCATTAAAACTGACTGATGGGCTCTCCGTCTGTCTGTCCTCACACTTTTTCTTTTCTGATGATGATCTGGATCTTCATGGCGAGTGAATCTCTATCAGAGTGAGACGATACTCCTGGGCATAAAGGACAGAGAATGAGACCCCTGGGCATAAAGGACAGAGAATGAGACCCCTGGGCAGAAAGGACAGAGAACGAGACGCCTGGGCAGAAAGGACAGAGAAGGCCAAGTCTACCTCTCTGTGTTCCTCTTGATTTTATGCCCCTCGAACTAATCTTCAGGAGAAATCTATTTGATATATGGTGTGCACCAGGGTTTATTGTGGCTTTCAGTGTGAATAACTGGATTAGCCGGGAACCTGAAGTGTGGAAGGGCACATAAGGGTGTGTGTCAGTGTGCACAGCTGGAACAGCTGGACCCATATGGATAGTGTTCTTTCTCTCTGATGGATGAGACAAACAGAGCAGATCCATCTTTCCCTCTTTCAGTCTCTCTTTCAGACAATTCAGATCAACCTTCTCGTTTCAGCTGACCTTTTTAATTGATACAGCTGAGCAGTGAAGGATAAAGTGTTAACCTAACAGTGGTGAAGGTTTAATGATGCTGGGACTTAAAGTGAAGGTTTTATGCAAACAAGACCAAATTTAAACCGTGAAATTTTTGCAACATAGCTTTGATGACTCAGCATTTTCGGTCATTTAAAATTTTCCTTGCACAGATTCAGCCTGAAGGTATTCAGCCTGAAGGATTGCTGTGGATAGTATCACTTAGAAACCAGAAAGATGGCTTTGGACTGCAACCGTTTTGCACTCGTGTCTCCATCCGTGAACAGTTGATAACTTCAACAAGACAGACTTCATGTTATAACTTGTATGAATTTCCTGCTTACACAATTGTACATTTTGTCCATACAGTACACGGTTCTAGAAGAGAAATGATACACACTCTTCAGTGTCTCCCATATGAGGATGGCTTCCCTTTCTGAGTCTTGTTCCTCTCAAACTTTCTTCCTCATATTGTCTCAGATAGATTTTCCTTCACACCCTCACCTCTGCCTTACTCACTAGGATTAAATTTACATTTTAAATTTATATTTTATATTCTGAATTTATATACTTACTTAAAGATCATTTGTGTCAATGTCTATATGTTAAAAGTGTTATACAAAAAAGTGAATTCAGTTGAATTTAACAGTTAATTTATTTAGATTAAGGAAATCATCTCCATTCATGCATCATATTTACCCATGGCTACATTACTGTTATTGGGAAAAAAGCACAATTGGGCAACATAATTAGTGTATTTCGACATATCCGTATCGTGAAATACATGAATCACAGAAAACATCAAGAAACACATGAAACCCGCGAAACAACATGGACATGTGAAACTCCATGAAACACAGTAAAACAGCAGAAAGACGCATTCTCCATGTTAATTACAGCATGCAACACACATACACGCAAGTCTCCTTCACTTTGCAATTCATAATAGCACCAAAATGTTGTTGTCCTTCAGCTGCTACCTGTTCAGGGTCATCCCACAGATCATCTGATCCGCATATTTGATTTGGCACAGGTTTAATGCTAGATGCCCTTCCTGACACAACCCTCCCATTTTATCCTGGACTGGCACTGAGAGTTAACCCCTCAGTGACTGGGTCGGTTCCCTGCCCAGGAATAGAGCCGGTGAGACGCAAGATCCTGCCACTGAACCAAAAGGATCTCAAAATAGCACCAAAATGTACAATGAGTTGTGTTGTCCAGTATTTTGGTGATGATGTAATATGAACACAAATGCAGCAGGGTTTAATAGAATCAAGTAAGTCTGTCACCAGATCAACACTGCAGGGATGCTGGGAATAAACACACTTCACAGAAAATATTGCCTTATACATCTCAGATAAAAAGTGTAGTTACAGTACTGTTACTAGCCTGAAGTGAAACAACAGCACGGTTCATCTTGTCATGGTGTTTGTAAACAAAGAGACATGGTTATAGCTAACCATAGGCTAGCACCCTGATGCTTCTTGTTAATAATGGTAATAATGTGACTAAAGATAAATTAGGAATCAGATTAACTTTACCTTAAAGTGAGGGCAACACACATGCAGTACTGAATGTAATCCGGTACATACTGTAGGCTCGAGTCAGCCAAGCTGGTGGCAGCTCGGTTGCTTTCTGTCTGATTCATTTCCAGGCCTTCTTGCCTCCCTTTCTATTTCTTCATCCCTCACCCCTCACCATGGTAACCCAACAGCATAGACATGATGGATCTTTGCAGCCCAATCATGGGACAGCGCACATCATGAATCTGCCCAGAAATTGATAGGGGAAATTTGGATGCAGTTCATCGATCGCCTACATTCAGCGAATTTCCCAGCTCAGTAAAGTGAGACCGCTTAAATGACTTCTCGGCGGTTTTTGCGTACCGCCCGAAGTAGCACTCCAGCATACCGTCAAAACCTTGAAAATATGCTCCCTCTACCAGATAAGACACACTGTGAGCTTTTTTGTTATCGAGCTGGAACCACTTTTCTTCCAGATGATGGTTTTAGTATTGCTTGTGCATGCAGTGCGTCTTTATAACACGTCAAAACCCTTCCTTGTGCGACTAATCATTCAAGTCGCTGAATTTTAGTTTGTGGGCCAATAAATGGTCAGTTGTGCAGAAAGAATAGCCTATAACAACACTAATGAAGAAATTTTCTGCCTCATAACAGCCACCAGCCTCTTTCTTGCTGGCAGTGTAATGTAGCGTTTAATCACTCGAGAGGCATTTATTAAGCGTCCTGTTCAACTCTGTCAGCCTGAAGTCTCTTTCATCACTGTTTTAATGGGGAGGATTATCAGAGTCACTCTTTTCAGTTTTTGGCTTCTGAATCTGAAACTAAGGCTCTTAGTATTGTACCTGTACATCATTGGAGCGACGTCTGAACTCGTTTAACCTCTGTGAATTTGAATAAATGTATTAACTTCACTGTTATAGAAACATCTCACAAGGGTCATCGCTGTTTAGTATTTTGTACATTCTCTCAGCTGCCTGGACACAAATCCCAACTCTGTGTGTGCATGTGTATGTGTGTGTGTGTGTGTGTGTGTGTGTGTGTGTATGTGAGCCATGTAGCTCAAGGGGTAAACAATGTAATGGAATATATAAGTATATTAATAACAGGAAGTTGGGCTGTCTGCTCCTTAGTGCTTTTAGGAGTTCATGTACAGAATCACAGAGCTGAAGGACTCTATTAATGATCAATGCAATTAGTTTAATAAATAATACATATATTATTAATATTTTATCGTATTAATATTTAATAATATTAAATAATGACTAAAGAAAATATTTGCAGCAATAAAAAAATCCACAATGGATGCCACCTTATTATTATTATTTTTTTTTTGTCAGTTTGTCAGTCTATCACAGCGCACCACAAACACTCACTTATTCACACTCATTCACTTACTGGTAATTTAGTATAGTCACCTGAACAGGAATAAATGGACAGATTGATGGACGATTAAATGGGTGGATGTTTGTATGGACATTTGGAAGGATGGCTGGATGGATGGACAGTTGGAGGAATAAAAGGATGACACTACCACTTCCTATACATTTCTAACATGGTATGTATAATGTTAGAGAGGTCAGTTTTCTTAATGAGCTATAGTGCCTTCTATAATTATTGGCACCCTTCATAAAAATGAGCAAACATTAATATATGAAAAGCATAACATATTCTAAAGCACTTAAGTCAGTAGTAATCAATACAAAATGTTACTGGGCACCAATGCAGTGTAGATAAGGAGTGATATGAATTTAGTTTGTTTATGCTACTGAATTTTGCTTGTTTATGCACCTACTGGAACATTCAGAGAGTAAGGAATTACAGTAATCCATCCTAGAGGTAAATAAAAAAACAGCATCATCTACTACTTCTCTCTCATTTAGTGACCTCATATTTCTTATCTTATCAATATTTCTGAGATAAAAGTACACTATCGTAAGAAATATTATCTGCATGAGCTTCAAATGAAAGACTGGAGTCAATAATCACATCAAGGTCTTTTAGTGCTGCACAAAAAGAAACAGGAAGGTCATCTGGAGTTACTGTATAATCAGAAAGCTTACTTCTGGCTGCTTGTGGTCTTAGTATGAGCACTTCTGTCTTGTAAGTATAAAGAAGTATGTAAGCCTCCACTCTCTGATGTTCTTTATACATTATTTAATCTTAATAAGCTGGTGCCTCTCGTTTGGATTTGATGAAACATATAGCAGTGTGTCATCAGTGTAACAGTGAAAGCTAATCCAAATGAGAGGCACCAGATTATTAAGATTAAATAATGTGTAAACATCAGACAGTGGATGCTTATACTGTAGAAACAGTGGTGTGAAAAAGTGTTTGCGTCCTTTCTGATTTTTAATTTTTTGCATGTTTGTCACACTGTAATATTTCTTATCATCAAACAGATTTAAATATTAGTCAAAGATAACAAAAGTAAACACAACATGCAGTTTTTAAATGAAGGTTTTTATTATTAAGAGAAAAACAAATCCAAACCTACATGGCCTTGTGTGAAAAAGTGTTTGCCCCTTAAACCTACTAACTGATTGGGCCACCTTTAACAGCAAGAACTGCAATCAAGCGTTTGCAATAACTTGCAATGAGTCTGTTACAGCGCTGTGGAGGAATTTTGGTCCACTCATCTTTTTGAATTGTTGTAATTCAGTCACACTGGAGGGTTTTTGAGCGTGAACCACCTTTTTAAGGTCATGCCACAGCATCTCAGTAGGATTCAGGAGAGGACTTTGACTAGGCCACGAGTGCAAAGTCTTCATTTTGTTTTTATTCAGCCATTCAGAAGTGGACTTGCTGGTGTGTGTTTTACACCACTGTATAGATGTGTGTCATTAGTGTAAGAGTGAAAGCTAATACTATGTTTACAAATAATTGTAACAAGAGGTAGCATATATGAGGAGAAAAGTAGTGGGCTTAAAAGAGAACCTTGTGGAACACCGAACATAACCATAGTATTAATGGAGAAGTCACCATTTAGATCTACAAACTAATAACAATCAGACAAATAAAACCTGAGCCAGAAGGAGGCTTTCCCTTTAACACCAACAACATTTTCCAGTCTAACTAGTAGAATAGATTGAGATCGTGCAACACAAGCAAGGAGACACAACTCTGATCAAGGGTCAGTAGTGGGTCTTTTACCACTTTAACCTTTGCTTTGTCTGTGCTATGATGAGGTCTAAATCTTTAATTATTGTGAAACTGTTGTGCTCTAACTATTTCTAGGAACTTGGGGATAAAGGGGAGGGTTATATTGGCCTATAGTTGGAAAGCTGACAGGGTTCAAAGTCAGGTTTGGTAATCAGGAGGTAACTGTTATTAATGAAGTCCCTGCCTCGTCTCCCGACCGCCACCATAGGGATCCTTCACCCGAGTTCTAGTGACTCCCGAACTACATCTCCCACAAACCACCGCTCCTGTCATTATTACACCACCAGCTGCTTTCAATCACCGGCATCCTATAAAGCAGGAACTTGAACTTCCTTTCTCTGCGAAGTCTCGATTTGCCTCTGCTATCGGTCTGAGCGTTTGTCTGTTTGTGTATTCTGATATTGTGATTTTGACCTACACCTGTTGTACCTCAAGCTTGTATTAAAAAGCGTGCACATGGATCCTCCGTCTCACGACCTGTCATTACAGAAGACTTCGCCACCATATGATCCAGCCGCTGCCTCACAGCTCGTTTCCCAGGTTCAGCCAGTCAGCGACCACTCCCGACAGCTGGCTCACCTCGCATCACTCACGGGAGAATTTGTCACAGCCCTGCAATGCTTGCAAAGTATCCCCACAGCCTCCAGCATGATCCCCACGACCGCTAATCCACGGCTCTCCTTCCCAGAGAAATTCGATGGAGACCCAGCGAGATGCAGGGGTTTCCTTATGCAGTGTTCGCTGTTTGTGACACAACAACCGGCCCTCTATCCCACTGACGCCAGCCGTATAGCCCTGGTTTGCACCTTGCTTACCGGAAGGGCTCTAGAGTGGGCCACCGCAGCGCAGCGGAGTATGTTTTAACGTTCCACACCCTCGCAGCTCAGGCAGGTTGGGAGGAGAGACCCCTCAAGCTCCTTTTCCGGAAAGGTCTGAGCCATGAACTGCAAGCCGAGCTCGCTTGTCATGATGAAGGGAGAAATCTAGCTGACTTTATGGATCTGTCCATCCGACTCGACAATCTGATCCGAGCCCGGCAATCATCCACACACTCCCCGTCTTCTGAATGTATTCAATCCACACACCATGCTTCCGCTCATCTCACTCCTGAGGAGAGAGCATGTCGCATACATCACCGGCTCTGTCTATACTGCGGTGCGACCGGACATCGTCTGCCCTCCTGTCCCGTCAGACCACACAACGAGCGGAGTAAGTTAGTGAGTGTGGCTAGTTTCATCTCGCGTACTCAGACTTGTGCCCGATTTGCCGTGCGCCTGAACATACCTGGCGGAAGTATTGAATTGGAGGCTCTCATTGATTCCGGCGCCGCTGGGAACTTCATTTCAGAGGAGTGTGTCAAAGCCAACGCCATCCCATTGACAGAGTGTGAGGCCCCCGCAGCAGTCAAAGCGATAGATGGTCAACCTGTCGGAGAGGGACGGATAAGATTCATCACCGAAGAGATCGAACTACTGGTAGGCCCACATAACAGCGAAATGATCCGGTTTCACGTCATTACCTCTCCTCGTCATCCTCTGATCCTGGGGTTACCCTGGCTAAAGCGCCACAATCCGATCATCTCCTGGAGAGAACCACGGATTATAGCCTGGGATAAGACCTGCGCTCCACATAACCAGCCCGCCGAAGCCCTGCTTCCGCTATACTTTGCGACCACCGCGCCGGCCATTCCCATCAACCCCGACCTCCCGGCTGAATATCACAACCTCATAGAGGCTTTTAGCAAGGTCAAGGCCACCAAGCTTCCTCCTCACCATTCCGGCGACTGCAGCATCGAGCTTCTTCCCAACGCCACGCCCCCAAAAGGCAGAATCTTCCCGCTGTCACAGCCGGAGACCAAGGCTATGAATGCTTATATCGAGGAGGAATTAAAGAAGAGGTTTATTCAGCATTCCGTGTCACCAGCATCATCCAGCTTCTTCTTCGTAAAGAAGAAAGACGGGGGGCTCCGCCCCTGCATAGACTATCAAGCTCTGAACGAGGTAACTGTCAAATTTCGCTACCCTCTTCCCCTGGTCCCCTCAGCCCTGGAACAGCTGTGCAGAGCCAGTTTCTTCACTAAACTGGATTTACGCAGTGCTTATAACCTGATCCACATCAGAGAGGGGGACGAATGGAAGACCGCCTTCTCCACACAGTCCGGCCATTACGAATACTTGGTCATGCCGTTCGGCCTAGCTAACAGTCCAGCTGTGTTCCAATCATTTATCAATGGCGTGTTCCGAGACATGCTGGATCGTTGGGTAATCATGTACATCGACGACATACTAATATATTCTGAAACCATGGAGGCTCATGTCCAGCACGTACAGATGCCTGTACTGGATGCGTCCACCTCTACTACAAACGGCCGAGTCGGATCAGGGTGGTGCAGGATGGGAGCAGTTGTGAAGCACTCCTTCAGCAAATGAAAAGCGCTGATAGCTTCAGGTGACCATGACAGACGGGACGAGGCTTTCTTCGTCATTGACGTGAGTGGCCCCGCGACCGTGCTGAACCCACGAAAGAAGCGGCAATAGAAATTCGCGAAGCCGAGAAAGTGTTGTAATTCCTTGACAGTCTGGGGCTGGGGCCACTTTAACACTGCCTCTACCTTGGACTCGTCCATGGCGACCCCTCCAGCGGAGATGACGTAACCCAGGAATGACATAGAGGTTCTGTGGAACTCACATTTCTCGGCTTTTGCATAGAGCTGATGTTGTATCAGTCTTTTCAGCACTGCACGTGCTGCATGAACTACATCTCCCACAAACCACCGCTCCTGTCATTATTACACCACCACCATCATCATCATCATCATCATCATGGATCGCAATCCAACTGGAGATGGTACAATTTCTAGGATCCTCACAGGTTTGGCCTCTTCTCACTGTATAAGAAAGAACCCTTTACTTAAGGTCAGTGTTCATAGGGTTACATAACACCTGCAGGATACCTTCATTCATTCATTCATCTTCTACCGCTTATCCGAACTTCCTCGGGTCACGGGGAGCCTGTGCCTATCTCAGGCGTCATTGGGCATCAAGGCAGGATACACCCTGGACGGAGTGCCAACCCATCGCAGGCAGGATACCTTAAGAAAGCTTATAGACATATATGCTTATAAATATGCAAACCCTTGCCAAGATGGCAGCATGATATTTACCACAAACACACAGAAACAGCATATAACAAAAATGTGAGTAATTAATAACAGGAACATTCATACAGTACTATTCAAGTTACAGATGTTTCTGTACACCATTTCATTGCCGTTTGTTTTTAAAACCTGACATCATTACCAGTCTTCTTGGAAAGAATCATAACGCAAGTTTATGTTTATAAAAACCCATGTCACATCTGTGTCTCAGGAATTAGATCACCATCACCAGGATACGTCTTTAAAAACCTTTGTGTTTTATTTGTTCTGAAGGGTTTGTGGGATGGGAATGTCATGCAATCTCATGAACACCATTTTTAATTAAAATTGTTTCATAACATCTCCTGAATGGCTCCTATTTTAAGTGTGGACATGTGGAAAAGTCACTGCTTTTCGTAACGTTAACATGTTTTATCGCTGCAAGTCTTTAGGCACTGTGCTATACAGTCACAACTAGACCTTCCGACTCCTTGTTGCCATAGCAATAACATTTCCCACTGGGAGGCACAGCTAGCATTCCAGTCGACAACAAATCAGATTTCTTGCCGCTAAAATCAAACGATATGGAAGGAGATTTGATGTGTGTGTATAAAACTCAGCAGTGTATATCTGATATCTGATAATTATAATCTGTGATGTTTGTCACAGATTATGTCGCTCTACTGTCTTCATTCCCATTGGTAGTAGTGCAGCAAGTTGCTCTTTATTTGCATACAGTTTTCTCAGAGTGTCTCCGGACACATCCACATCTTGTCTCCAATGCTTGCTGTCTATCATGTCACTGGAAGTCTCCAGCCCTCATTTATCACTAAATAAACTCCACTTGCTTTGTCACTGTACAGTAAGTTGTTGTATGCGTGAACACATTAGATATGACATACCAGGAACAAGGTTGTTTTTTTCCCCCTCACTGGAGTTTTATGTCTATTACACTCTTACAATATTAATTGGTCTTTTTAACATGTGCCCTGTTTTTCATGATGTAAATCTTTAAAGTGGTAACATGTGTTCATCACTTGTTAGAAGGAGTTTGTGTATCTGCCAGTGCACCATGTGGTTTAACTACACCTCTAAATGATTCATCACTTCAGCTTTCCAGCAAGTTTACATCTAACAAGCAGCACTTATAAAATACGACTGTTTTTGCATACGGTTTTGGCTCGGCACCTTTGTTGATCTTCCAGCTCTTATCCAAATATAGAGATCTGAAACCTCAGCTGTCTGCCCTTCTAAAGAGTGTGTCAAAGTATAGCACATAGCACTGGATTGTATTTCCTTTTATTTCTACATATTGACTTACAATGCAAATCAAAGTCAATTAGATGTCATTAAGTCAGATTTCATTAAGCGAACGAAAGTAGATGGACAAAAATGTATACATAAATGAAATCAAATAAAAAAATTAAATTCAATATTCAGTACTTCAATATATTCAGTACTTCAGTACTTCAGCTTCAATATTTTATACATATACAATCAACTCCTGAATCTTTCAAGCAAGATTTTTCCAAACTTGAAATTTAATTCTCATCTTTAAGGTCTAATTTTACTTTTAAAGAATTTGTGAATTATAGCAAGATTATGTTGATTTAAATTTGAACACAGAAGTATTTATTTAATCATTGTAGGTGTTAGTATTTTTGAACAAATTTTTTCAGTATCAGGATCTACAGAATGCAGATTTCAGCTGTGTAGAAATGATAATATAATACAACATAACATTCAGCTAATGATTAGAATCTTGTCTTGTGCATAAGTGTTTCTGCTCTTAGAGTTCCCTCAGTGTCGATCATACCGTATGAACTAATGAAATGATTCGTATATTAATTATGAAGTAAATCAGTTAGTATTATGAGAGACATAGAGCAATATACAATGAATGACAAGTCTATTCCAACTGCAATCAGTGTCATACAGCAAGCTCCATAAATCTGAGACGATTCTGAAAATCTGTTTTGTTTTGTTAATTAATTAATTAATTAATTAATTAATTAATTACTTTTGTTCGAATGGGAAATAAACAGCAGGTTTTAGTATTCTTAAATATTTAAAAGATCGAAATTTATCCAACAGTTCCTCCATGCTGTAATAAGTGTAAAATGTCATTAGGCACTCTGTTTCATTGTTTATGGTCATGTAGTAAAATTCAGCTGTTCTGGGAATGTACATTCAGATTTCTTATTAGGTTTCTCAGAACCTTATGTTGGACTTCTGGGAGCAGAAGATGCTCTCTGTAATGGATATCAAACACAGACCATCTTATTTTGTATGATACTTGCAAAAAGACTTATTATAAAGATGTGGAAAGCAGATGCCGTCCCACACACTGGAAGTGAAGTATTGAGATTTATATTAAAGGATAAATTACCCAAGATTTGGGAACAGATAAGGTTTTTTTTACAGAAAGAATGAAATGCTTGGAGGTCATTACACTTTTTTTTGCCTCTCCTTAAACAGGTTTTTATAATTATCTGCCTCAGATGTCTCTCTTTATTATATTGTCTGGTTGGACCTTTTTTAATTCCCATTGTTGCCGTACACCTCAATTTCAATTTCATGCAAAGATATCTGCTCTTGGGCTTTTTTGGCATCTGTAGCCTCCAGTCAGGTTCGTTGTGTTTCTGATTTCTGTGTGAATTGATAAGTTGTATAAACATTGCTCTGGAACACTGCAACCTTTGTAGGGACACTTTATTTTCTGATTTACACACTAATGTCTACTTTGGAAGTGATTTAAAAAAAATCTGCTTCTATACATGCTTCAGAAATTTCACCCTGCTGACAATTAAAGGTAAGTGGTGCTATTTTCCTATTTCTCTTTCGCATGGATTATTTTTGACAAAAGCACTTTTAAACTACTAATGGAGATAAATGTGTAGTGACGATCAGGGTGTTGAGATGGAAAAGATGCAGCTTTTTTGTCTCCTGTCTTGTCTATTGTCTTTGACTTAAAAAATACATACTTGTCCTCGTTTTCTTGTCTCATATCACTTGTAATATAAAACTATTGATGCCTAAGTCTGTACCCTAGTGAACCAGTGTTAATGTATCATTCGATAGAGACTTAAAAAGCCCTCTTGTACGTCACCCTGGATAAGGGCTTCTGCCAAATGCTGTAAATGTAAATGTATTAAAATTAAATATTAAATAATAAGTTAGAAATAACATGATAATGAAAATATAGTAATCTTATAATAATTCAAATGGTAACAATAGTCTTAACTTGGAAAAAAAAAGCTTATTGACTTGAAAATAGATCAAAACCAAAAAATAAAGGTTTCTGGCTTCACTTGAAAATACAAACATGCTGGAAGGTAGCTGAATGAGATCTAGCTCTCTCTGTAGCATGTTAATGCTAAAGAGCCAAGGTGGAAAAGTTCACATCACTAATTGGTCTTAGACAACGCTGCAATGGTCTTTCTCAATTAATCTCAATCATAACCTCACAAAATCATCTTGAACATAAGCCTTAATTTATGCCTATGTGGGTAAAGTTAAACCAGGAAACTCCAGTAATTAGTGTCACACTGTCTAAGATATTATTTATTAAAGAAACCGACCATTAAGATTTAAACAAACATTTTTCTGAAAAATATTTTGAATGTGAAAATCACATAATAATAATAATAATAATAATAATAATAATAATAATAATAATAATAATAATAATAATAATAGTAAATCAGAATTAAATAAAAACAATGGAATAGAAATGCGTTTTCAACCGGTTTTAAAATAAGGTAACAGGGGTTGCCTGTCTGATATACAGAGCTAAGTTGTTCCATAGCCTAGGAGCAGCAACAGAGAAAGCTCTCTGTCTCCTCTAAGCATCCTCTTTGACCTTTTGGTGTCCAGAAGCAATTGAACACTACGCAAACACTTACTTTCGGACTGTAGGGGTGAAGCAGTTCAGTAAGTTATGTCGGGGTCTGACCATTTAAAGATTTAAAAACAAATAAAAGCACTTTAAACTGAACCCTATAATACACCGGCAGCCAGTGAAGTGAAGCCAAAATTGGTGTTATATGATCATATTTCCCTGAACCAAAAAATAAGTTGCTTTACACATAAGAATTTTACTTAGCAATTTTAAAATTGTATAAGGGGGCCATGGTGGATTAGTGGTTTCAGGAGGGTATTGATTCCTGCATCCAACGTGCTTTCCCAGTCCAAATACAAGCACTGTAACTGATTGGCATCTCTAAATTGTCCATTGTGTGTATGTGTGTTTGTGTGTGTTTGTGTGTGTGTGTGTGTGTGTGTGTGTGTGTGTGTGTGTGAGAGAGAGAGAGAGAGAGAGCATGAGAGAGAGAGGGAGAGAGTGAGAGGGAGAGAGAGTGAGAGAGTGTGTGTGTGTGTGTGAGAGAGAGAGAGAGAGAGAGAGAGAGAGAGAGAGTGTGTGTGTGTGCGTGTGTGTGTGAGAGAGAGACAGAGAGAGAGAGAGAGATAGACAGACAGACAGTGTGTGTGTGTGTGTGTGTGTGTGTGTGTGTGTGAGAGAGAGAGAGAGAGAGAGAGAGAGAGAGAGAGAGAGAGAGAGGTGTGTGTGTGAGAGAGAGAGAGAGAGAGAGAGAGAGAGAGAGAGAGAGAGAGAGAGGTGTGTGAGAGAGAGAGAGAGAGAGAGAGAGAGAGAGAGAGAGAGAGAGAGAGAGATTGCCCTGTAATAAGATTACTCCCTGTCCCTGTCCATGGTGTCCCCTAACTTTGCCCTGAGATACAGCACTGTGGGGTAGTTTTATACTGTGGGGTAGTTGTATTAAAGGTACATATGAAAATAAATGAATTAATCTCAATCACACAGTAACATTGTACGGTCTCATTGAAACCTATCCTCATTTTGTTCCATATTAGTCCCTCGGTATCTATAAAGCTGAACACGTGACTGTTTTAATCACGACGAACAGCCCGTGCTGTTCTGCCCCTCTCGTTATCAAGGCGACGAAAGCAAAGCAACGCTGTGATTGGTCGACTCCGAATGACGTCACGCTGATATAGGGAATTCCGCCGGGCGCGTGTGTGAAAGGTCCCACAGCTGAAAGTGCGACTCTGCTGCTGGGAACTTTTCTGTGTCTCCTTGTGCTTTTGTTTTATTTCATTTATTTCTGTACTCACTCTATAGGGTTGTGTTTGTTTTCTGTAAGGAGATGTGACATGTTGAGGCAAGAGGCTGAAAACTGCAGCACAGATTGTAATAATAATAATAATAATAATAATAATAATAATAATAATAATAATAACTGAAATAGAAAGAAGAAGAAATAATGTTGTAAAGACAAGTGGGTGAAAATCCTGAGCTTGGAGCAGTCTGAGATGTAAGTTATTTCCCTTTCCAACATCTTTTTCAGCTCTTTGTTATTGATTTGTTGTTCATATACATTCACCAATCTAATTATTCTACTATAATTAAATGTTTTTTTTATTGAATTAAGAAAATATAATTGTAATTATATAATTATAAAAACTTTCTGAAGCTTTGGAAACATAAAAAAAGATTATACTTTATTTATGCATAACTATAACTATATATATATAGTTACAGAAACAGAGAAACAGTGATTGTTTAACAGCTAGGTGTAGTTTGTTTACATTTGCTCAAGAAATGGGGAAGTGCACAAACTTTATCCAAACCCTGTGTTAATTGTTAATCATATTTCTAAACCAAACACGTCATTTAACAGGTAAATAAGATAAGAACTGAAAAATGTAATGCGTACAATAAGTGTTTATTTCGCCTCCATTTTCTTAGCTACATCCTGCAATTTACATTCATTTCCTTTGTGTACAAAAAAATAGAGTCATTAATGAGTCATTAAAACAGTCATGAATGAGTATGCAAATTTTGTTTTACTTCCAGCAGCCCTCAAAGGAGAATGTAAATTTCCTTAAGGTGTGTTTTGTATTTTTTTTTTCTTGTAGTGTTGGGTAAGAGGAGCCCTTAATAATTCTTTAAGTTTTACACTCCAAAGAAAAAATGACACATATTATTATTATCATAGCAAATGTTTTGTAATCTCAGAGGAAATACATAGCTTGTTGCAGGAAATTTGAAGACTGCTTTAATACAGAGTATCATTCAACTCCTTAAACTCCCAGGACTCACTAACTAACATTTTTAACTTTTGTAACTGTGAACCTTTTTCTATTAACCTTACTGTTATTACTGAATCGGTGACAGTAGCTACTGCAGTGAAACTGATGGAGCATGGGCCAAAACTGGGAACTATCTTTTTACTGACACCCCATTCCCCATGCCACTTAGATCCTAATCTTATATCAATAATTACACAATAGGTGCATTGTTAATAAAATAAAAAGTCTGAATTCATAATCAGAGCGCTTGTTTTTATTTTTGCTGCTGATACTTTTAGCTGAATTGACGTCATCACAGATTACGCCACAGACAGATCAGTGACAGGCTCGTGTGTTGGGCTTACTGTCCATGAGTCCTTGAGGACACCAACTGCTCTCTTTAAATAGATAAGCACTTTAAATATATACCCTCCTCACCGTGCAAGGTACATTCAGTCGTCTGCAGTTAGCATATGCAGACAAACAGCTCCTCTCTCTCTCTCTCTCTCTCTCTCTCTCTCTCTCTCTCTCTCTCTCTCTCTCGCGCTCTCTGGCATGGAGCTTTACACTAATCCATGACAAAGGTTGCAGAAGTCACATTGTAAGGGTTCAGTGTCTGTATGTCTTTGTTAGAAAGCAGAAATGCACCCAGATGCCTTGCAGGCTGCTCTCCGGGTTGAGGCTTTGCCCCTGTCCTGCCCGGAGACCCAGGCAGACCTAGAGGAGGACGATCTGGACTACAAGACAAAAAGACAAGGGAGATACCATCAGAGTTTGCAGTTACTGAAGCCTTTCAGGATCACACACAAGTAAGATGACTCTGCTACAGCTATCAGTGCGTATTAAGACTGAGTTTTCTGTAGACGAAAGCTTAAAGTGGTGCGAGCTAAATGAGGCCTTGATAAGGAGGCCCTTATCCTCCACTCACAGCCTGCTCCATGTTTGAACACGCGAGCTGATAAAAGCTCAGCGGAACTTTTTCCTGCACAGCAACAGTTTTGTGAGGAAACTGAAAAGTGCTGTTCAAACCCTCTTTTACATGCAGCCACACTAGCTCTCCTCAGCTGCACGGTGTGTGTCTGAACTTATGTTGTTATTGTGTCACAGGCATCAGCACCCTGTGGATAATGCTGGCCTTTTCTCCTTCATGACCCTGCACTGGCTCTCTCCACTGGCATGGAAAGCACACAAAGCGTCGTGCCTCTTGATGGAGGATGTGTGGGGCCTGTCCTGCCACGAAGCCTCCGAATCCAATTTTCACAGGTGAGCAGCCATCACAGGCTATTAGAATGTCTTAATTGTCACAAGTACAGCAACGCCTCAGTCATATGTCCTATAACAACAACAGGATCATGTGACTAACATTAATAGCTGCCAAATAATCTGTCTTTCATTAAAATACATTAACTACAACATATTACACAGCAAAACATCCTGTGAATCCAGTATTCATAATGCATTATAAGCACAGTTAGAATGTCTTATATATATTATATATATGCTACTTTTTAATGCCTGGAGTAAGTTGTTGCATGCATAACTTTTTAAATGCATAAATTTTTAGCACACGGGTATATCAGGTTATATAATGCATTATTATTTTGTTTACTGCATTGTTGAAATCTAAAATCAGATTGTTAATAAGCTTTTTGATTCATTTTCTCTTCTTAATTTTCTAGTTCCAGCTATAATTCCAGTTTTAGGTTCATTTTAATACTCTTGTTCTAATGTGGTATGTTTCTATGGTAACTACTCATTCACTGGGACTTGTGTGATGGATGATTCAAAGAATTAATAAAATAACAACAACAACAACAACAACAGCAATAATAATAATAATAATAATAATAATAATAATAATAATAATAATAATAATAATAATAATAATAATAATAGCTTTTCTTCTATATTATCTCCATGGGTTGTATTTACCTCTCTCTAAAATCCCTTTAAAAACCAAACCAAAGTGTTATGTAACCTGACAATGTCATCATGTTGTAAGCATTTATTATTATTATTATTATTATTATTATTATTATTATTATTATTATTATTATTATTATTGTTGTTGTTGTTGTTGTTGTTATTTTATTTTATTTTATTTTATTTTATTTTATTTTATTTTATTTTTAACATGACTGGACATGAGAAAAAACACTAACAACAACAGTTTGGTGTGATTCAGCCTGACTTACTGTCACTTGTGGCTGTCACTCAGAAATGGTAGCTCAGTGCTTAAAGCGTTGGACTACTGATGAGAAGGTTGTGAGGTCAAATCCCATGTACAACCTCCCTGCCACCACTGGGCCCTTGATCAAGGCCCTAAAAGGCCCTCATCTGTATAAATAAAATTAACGTAAGTCGCTCTGGATGAGAACATCTGCCAAATGTAACTGTTTTAATTTCATTAGTATCCTGTATGAGAACATCCTGTCATGGTGCAGGCTTGGAGCAAGAACAAAAAAAAGATGAATTTAGAATATCCCTTCCAGCTCCACTCGCATTAGTGCAAAAGTTCATTACTGATCAAAGTTGCATTACTGAAAGCTCCAGCTTATGATTAACAAATATGCTGGTGTTAACCAGAAATTCCCAGCTTCTCCAGGTTGAAAAGAGCTTCCCACACCAGTCACCGTGACAACACGACATGTTTATGACTCAATCATATCAGTGTTACTGTATGATACAGGAGTCAGGTTTTACTGGTTCTATTTTTGAGAACCATGAATATATTTGTTCAAATAGAAGGATTGGAGGTTAGGTGTGGTTGGGAATTCCTGTCATGTTTGCCAGAGTGCAGTATTTGCCAGAGTGCAGAGTGTGAATAAACATAGAATGTGAAAAAAACAGCACCTGGATAAAAGTTGAAAGCACTGGCTTGAGTGTGTGTCTGGGAAAAGAGGTAGGGTTAATGTGGGATTCCCTGGAGAATCATGGATATATCATCTCATAGCTCTCTCTCTCTCACGGTGTAGGCAGATCTGGCGTGTGGGTGTTATTAATAGCAAGGTTTAGAGATTAGACAGAGATGGAGTGTTCTCCTCATGATACATCCTGCTAAGTAGTTATGTCATTGCTACTTCAGTCTCAAAGCTGATTGTTGACACGTTCATTTGCAGCAAGGATCGGCTACCTTATGGAAACTGGACTGGTTTACATTCTGTCTTGAGTTCAGTTCGGGATGTCGGCTGGCAGCCGGCGTAGAGCTAAGCTACCAAGAAGTGTGGCCTGTGATCAAAGGGCAGATAATGTTCTGACAGCAAGGTTCGAGAAACTCTCATCCGCCACCGGAGAGGGGACAGGTGTTACTTTTCACTGTGTCATGCCTCAAGGTCTCACTCTCTAGTTACTGGCAGTGGGCCAAACTTAGACAGGCTATGTTAAGAATGCTTGTGTGTGTGTGTGTGTGTGTGTGTGTGTGTGTGTGTGTGTGTGTGTGTGTGTGTTTGTGTGTGTGTGTTTGAAAGAGAGGAAGAGAGCGAGACTGAGAGAGAGAGAGAGAGAGAGAGAGAGAGAGAGAGAGATTGTGTTTGTATGGAGGTATAAATGCCTTATATTAAACAGAAGGATAAGAGCCGTCTCCTCAGCCCTAGACTGGAAATTCCTTCACAGTTTTCTTTTAAGATTTAAGTTTTTCAAAGTAAAGATCTACAGTACAAACTAAAAGTTAAGCTCTAACTGACCAGAGACAAATCCTTGTTTTGGTGCCTGCACTGCATCTATATAGTGTTTTTAGTTGTATTCATTCATTCATCTTCTACCGCTTATCCGAACTACCTCGGGTCACGGGGAGCCTGTGCCTATCTCAGGCGTCATCGGGCATCAAGGCAGGATACACCCTGGACGGAGTGCCAACCCATCGCAGGGCACACACACACTCTCATTCACTCACGCAATCACACACTACGGACAATTTTCCAGAGATGCCAATCAACCTACCATGCATGTCTTTGGACCGGGGGAGGAAACCGGAGTACCCGGAGGAAACCCCCGAGGCACGGGGAGAACATGCAAACTCCACACACACAAGGTGGAGGCGGGAATCGAACCCCGACCCTGGAGGTGTGAGGCGAACGTGCTAACCACTAAGCCACCGTGCCCCCCGTTTTTAGTTGTATCATTATTGTAAATATTTCCCATGCTAGTTACCTAAAATGAAAAAAGATGCTAGATTATTTTCTGTTGGAAAATTATACCAGTCTTGATTCCTGATTGATTTGTCGTTCATTCAGAAGGCATGTGTCCATGACTGAATGTGTTTATTACAAGATGACCACTGCTTTCTCAGCTGGGATGCAATTGAATTGTGGGAAATTGCTTCCTAATAAAATTCTGTGGAGATGGAATTAAAAAAAAACTGCAACTGCTGTTCAGGTGGTTTCAATCATTTTGCCTCATTAGTTATTTGTCCTTCGTAATAATCAGGCCTTCCAGGAATTTAAGACGAATCAAGCCTTTTTCTGAGAAACAGTGAAAAGCAACACCATTATCTTTCCTCTCTCCATAAAGGAGGAGAGTAGGGTTCGACCTCATGTTGTCTTGGGTATTTTTTTTTTTTTACCTCTGTCTCCTCTGGCTTGGTCATTAGGGATCTAAATCTATGTCACGATTTCTGTAAAGCAGCTTTAATGACAGAGTCTATTGTTCTAAGTGTGACACAAATAAAATCGATTTGAATTGAATAATGATTCAGCTCACCTCCCGTACTGCCGCGGTCTGTGTGTAATCTTTACCTACATTGTTATATTTTAGTTATAAAGACAAGTAACCAGTAGATAAAGAGCTCAGCAGAGACGGTGATGAGATTTGACATGATAACCTTTGAATTTCTAGCAGAAATGTTCAAATATTTATGTTTTATTCCATAAAAGGATATAAAAGCTACAAACTAGGATTGCTGGGAAAATTGCTCCTTGTGATTGTCGTTCATATCGTTCATTTTTATTTCATTTCATACAAGCACTGATGCTCAATTCTGTGTCTGTGTGTCATGTTTCAGGCTACAGGCTCTGTGGCATGCCGAGCTGAAGAAAAAAGGCAGAGATGGAGCGTCTCTCTCCAGAGTTTTCTGGAGGTTCTGTAAAACACGCTTTCTGATGGCTTTGCTCTTTCTCCTTATATACACGGTGATCACCTTCATAGGTCCTGTGAGTAGCAGCCATCTTTATTCTCTTACAGCAGTGTTTTGTAGCAATGTATAAGGATCAACATATACAGTACTTACCTACCTACTGTACCCCACACACACACTAACACACACACACACACACACACACACACACACACACACACACACACACACACTCAACAAAGATTTCAGAATTCTTGAGTTTAAAAGTGTGCTCAGATTTGAAATCACTTACTAATACACAGAACCAGTACTGAACGGAGTGCATAATAAATCAACAGTTTCTGGACTTTTGACCAGGCCATTTTATTCTCTCCTATTTGATTAATAGGTTGTGTTTTTTCAGAATCTAACAGCATTAATCTTTGCGTAATGCCAAATGAATTTCTCACTGCCAGCTAAATTCAGTTACAAAGGTCAGGTCCTGGCTTATGTACAACATGACTGCTGCAAAATTATAAACACATAAATATTAGAACTGTACAATTAATCATGTATAAATGGTGCTACAAATTTTAAAGATTTTGGGTTATATTCTGTAAGGAGATGGAAGGAGTCTCCAGTTTCAATTTTTCAGAAAAGTCATATAAAGTCATAGACTTTTAGTCTTACAGTATAAACTTCAATATAAAGTGAAGGAATGACTGCGGATACATGTTTTAACATAATATGATAACATGAGATATCTAGTTGCAGGGATGTTCTATAGCATCAAAAATCCATAACTATATATGCAGTTGTAGAAAGGAAATAATTTATAATCACTCTCTCTGGTGTCACCCAGATAAGGTTCCCTTTTGACTCAAGGTTCCTTCCTTATGCCGTCTCAGGGAGTTTTTCCTAACCACTATTTCCTTGCTCATTAGTGATGAACAGAAATGTAATTTTGTAATTTTTATTATGATTTTTTAGATTCCTTTAAAGCTGCTTTGCGATAATGTCCATTGTTAAATGCTCCCTACGATTAAAGTTGAATTGAACCGAATTAAATGTTCAATTCTCACAACAATCACATTTTCAATCAATTTATAAATTTGTAATTGTCAGGGATACAACAATAAACTTCGGTTACGATTTGATTCGATTCACATTACTATGAATAATAATGTTCATTATTTCAAACAAAAATTTAATGTGGAAAAATTCTGACTGAAAAAGCACTGAAAAAAAGTTTATTTCTGAATCTACAATGCAACAAAATTAGAGTTAGATTGCTACATACATCCAAAATATTTGATTGGATAAACAAGTGTAAAGAGCTGATAAAGTCTAATAAAGTCTCTGAGCCAGAGGAAATGATTGAAGGAAATATAATGAGCTCTCCAGCAGTCCCTGAGGCATCATTTTAATGAATAAAGAGCTCCAAAGTCGGCTAAAATGCCCAACTTCCACAGCCTAACTGATTTTCATCAGTGCGCTTGGCACTAACAATGCAATCAGGAGACCAGTGTGTCCTGCGTAATTTTCTTCATTCTTAAATTTCTTTTAAAGATTTGAACTCTTTGGATTCCACAGGCCAGGATCTGATCTGTCCTGATGTTTAAACAGTGCTAAACTTAAGTAGTTCTCATTGACTCAGTAATGTTTTATAGAATTAAAACTAGTTTTTTGATGCAGTAACTTTCATATGTTTTGTCTGTCTGTTTGTCTGTCTGTGATTGAGATTCAACTGTTTAGCATAATAATGTTCACATTTAAGATTTGAGAAAGGCACAGTTTTATTTTGAGTATAAGCTTTATATTTTCTCTGAAAAAGGTCATTTGTTTTTAATATGGTATAATAACAGATAATAGTGGATAAATAATAATAACTATATAACTAAATAAATAATAACGACCTTGAACCAAATCACTGGATAGCTATTTAGCCATTATTTAATTTTTCAGCATGAGAATCATTTTGGAAAAGAGGTTAAAAATTCAGTTCTAGAGCTCTTTTTAAATCATGAAAATATCAGCTTGGTTGGAGAGGAGCTGCTGTGCTGTGAAATAAAGTGGTTTCAAAAACTAAATAACACATGAGACTGAAAGCTTCAACTAGAGTTCGATTTTTATGTATGAAGTCTGTTTTTATAAATGAACAGCGAGGTGCTCACAGTAGAGAGTTTTTTATTCAGTTATTCAAAGCCTACACAAAACAGTGCAGCTCTACAGCGTATTTATTCACATCTGACCTTGACTTTATTAGGTGATGTTCACAGCTATACAACAATAAAGCTCTCCTCACTGAGGAAATCTTTAATGTAACTGGTTTAGTAATCAAGTGATATAAATGCCATAAACCTGATATAATAGTAATGTTTGACCTGTGATTTTAGTATGAAGTAGCTGAGAAAACCTGTTAGGAAAACCATTCAGGAATGCGTGTTTGTGTTTGGATGTGCCTTCTGTCACCCATTTTTGGTTTTCCTTTAACCTTGGTTTGTTCTTTAATAATTTAATGTCATTTATTTACTTTAATTTCATACTTAATTACTTTAATATAATCATTTGCTCAATTCATTGCTTCAATTCATCATGAATAAATTAGTGGACAAAATCATCCATCTCAAACAGGTCGAAGTTTCCTGTCCCAGTTTTAAGCCATTTTATGTTAGAGTTAAAGGATAAATTTGGTTTGCATAATGTTCTTTTGTTTTTTATATATATATATATATATATATATATATATATATATATATATATATATATATATATATATATATATACTACCCATATATAGGGTGTGATTATTATGTCACTACTATTTCACTATTATTTAACTAATTAACACACGTTCGTGTGTGTGTGTGTGTGTGTGTGTGTGTGTGTGTGCGTATATATCATTATTATTAGTTTTTATCATATATTATCTTTAAATAATGTGCTACCCAACAGTCAATAATTAGTAATTATCAATTAATAGACTGGTTAAATGACCGGACTTTTTCCCAGGAATACCACATATCCAGTCACCTTAACACCTTAACACCTTCACGTCTCTGACCCATGCTCTCCTGTTCCCACTGTGCCGTGTCTCATGCAGGCTCTGCTGGTCCGAGCGTTGCTGGAGTATGCTCAGAGTTCAGAGGTGTGGCTTCCATATGGCCTGGCTTTGGTTGGAGGTATATTTCTCACTGAGTTGTTTCGCTCTTGGACTATCGCTTTTGTGTGGGCTACTAATTATCGCACAGCTGCACGCCTGCGGGGGGCAGCTCTCACGTTTGCCTTTGAGAAAATCCTTCGTCTGCGCAGCACTAAAGAAATCAGCACAGGAGAGGTGAGAAAACGTCCTCGCCTTCTATCCTGTGCTACACAATGCTTTGTTTATGACTGATATATACATATATTGTATGCATCATCAGTGGTGCATGCTGCTTCATTTGTCTGCATACTGCAAGCAAGGTGAATTGCAGTCAAAATGGAAATCAATGGCACTACATGTGTCAGACATCTTATTCATCTTGAATTTTTGTATTATATTAATCTTTGTATAATATTAATTTATTTGTATTGTGTTTATATTCTGTAAAGCTGCTTTGAGACAATGTCCATTGTTAAAAGTGCTATACAAATACATTTGAATTGAATTGAATTGAATTGAGATGTCTGTACAACACTGTAAAAAGCAGAAGCCCAAGATAAAGAAACTAGCTAAATCTATGGAATGGAATGCATATTTGAGTATTGCAGGTCTTAAAATACATTTAACCATTGCATAAATCTTCCTACAACTAGATCTAATTAAGTGACAGCCATATAAGCATTCTTAAATACAGTATTTCACCTAATTTTTGTTTGCATTTATTGTTCTGTCCACTTTATGTATCAATTGCATTGCCTAATGTGCACTGCCACTTTGTCTCCCTTAATCTCTGCATTACATGTAGTCAATTGTGTAAACTGATAATGTGCATTTTGGTGAATAGCTAAATAATAAGCAGAGTGTATAAGAGTTTATCTCGCTAAATATGCATTTAGACCTAGAATTTAAGATAATGCTAATACCCATCTGACCTGATCACAGTTTGAGTCGAGCTAACATCCAGACTTCTGTTTATTTAGCTGATAAACATTTGCTCCAGTGACGGCCAACGGCTATATGATGCTGTATCACTGGGTTGCCTGCTGGGTGGAGGACCTGTGATGGGGCTTCTCGCCCTGAGCTACAACATCTCCTTCCTGGGACCAACTGCAGTTGTTGGCTCTATCATATTTATTATCTTCTATCCATTAATGGTGAGTAATTAAGCAATACACATAAGGCTTTATGTGCTAGATTGCAATAGCAATTAAAGCTTTAGTAATGTATTTCATAATGTCAGTATTAAGGAAGTTTATTTTAATATATATTAAAGTGATGTTGCATGATGTTCCTCACCTCATATAGTCAACCTATGCATAAATTATTATGCTTCTGCCTAATAAGGAGGTCCAATTTCACATCAAGCAGGAGAGCTCAACTAAGCAATATGTAATGTGGAGAACTTTCCACCACAGTAGTATTGACAGAAATACTAAAATGAATTTGCCAACTCTCAATGACCCAAATGATCTGAGTCGAAAATATCTGTTCTGTTCAAACACAGATTCACTCCATATTATCCTACTCTCCATTTCATGCAGATGCTGGCCTCGCGGCTGACAGCCCACTTCCGTACGAAATGTGTGGTAGTCACGGACCGGCGCGTCAGGCTGATGAATGAGATCCTCAGCAGCATCAAGTTCATTAAGTTGTACTGCTGGGAAACAGCTTTCACCAGAAATGTCCAGAGTAAGCCATGAGTCCCTTTTGAGACTCCACCATCTCAGATTCTAAGAAAGGCATCTACAGTACAGCATTTCTCTCATACCTCTGGTTCTTAAAGTATTTCTGAGATATCTTCTTCTTTGTGAGGCTTTTCTGCATTGAATATTCCATCAATCAGGGCTTTCTAAAGTCCCAGAGCTACAGGGCTAATTTAAAAAGCATTTAACACTCTTTGGTGCTTAATGTCTGAGGAGAGATTTCACTTAGCTGGCAGCTTAGTGGAGAAGGTGGCTGTAATATATGAGTGATAGGCAGGGCTTTTCAGTAATCACTATGAAAGTTCAAAGCTGAAGATTACAGGCAGACTCTTAAAGCCAAATACACACTTATACAGCAGGTAAAAGGCCAGGAACAGGACCAGAAAGTGCAGACCTAAGGACAAAAGGTGGAACTGCATCTTACTGACATCTTACTTATGGCTAAAATGATCTCAAATACAGTCAAAATAAGCTGGGATTTCCTATAAAAATATTTCTATATTTCATATTTCTACATGTATTTCAATATTATTTTCTTAACTATAGTTTTTTTGTGCTATTGTACGAATATTTTACAAATTTTCATTATTCGTTTATAGAAAGAAGCTAAATTATCTGCCACAGAATAATTAAAGAAAATCTTAAGCTTAGAAATAGATTAGATTTGGTTTATTGTAATCTATCTGTATACATCTATCTAGAAAGACAGACAAACAGACAGACAGACAGACAGACAGACAGACAGACAGACAGACAGACAGACAGACAGACAGATAGATAGATAGATAGATAGATAGATAGATAGATAGATAGATAGATAGATAGATAGATTCATGATATTGCATGCAAAGAGAGAATTGCACACACACCACAAACACAAACATATATACATAACATATACATATACAGAGAGAGAGAGAGAGAGAGAGAGAGAGAGAGAGAGAGAGAGAGAGAGAGAGAGAGAGAGAGAGAGACTATTTTACAAATTTGCTCATACAAGGATTGAAGGAGATATACCAGGTGAATAAGTGAATCTAACCCAACAAAAAGATTTAACAAAAAGTCCAAACCCATTATCCAGTATGGAAGCTAGAAATTGAACAGATGGGCTTCAAATAGTGGGAAGCCATAGGGCTCAGAGTCTCCGTGGTGATATTTGATATTATCAATTTTTCCCATTTAGCACATGCACCCATTACCTGGTAATGTATTTGACACTAAATCTACAGGTTCAGACCCAGAGTCTAAATAAACAAAATAGTCTAGCATAGTTCCTACTGAATTACTGAAAGCACTCAAAGAAGGAGAAGTCAGTATATGACTTAGAAAAATGATAATGAGTTGATTACTATTTATATTTATATATGAAGTCTGAAGGCTGACAACAACTCATATTCATTATAGACTCACTTGATTAGCTAATTACCAATTTCAGGAACAGAGTAGGAACTGCAGACATGTGAGTTTGGAAATAGTCTCGGAGTGAAATGGGATCTGGCAGAGTTTAGTGATTTGCCTGCTCTACCATACCTACTAAACCCACTTATTAACTGGTGCACTGAATGAAGTAAATCACTGAAGTATGCTTGCTGCTGGCCCTCCAGGACTTGAATTGGGCACCTTTGATTTAAGGCGTAATTAGCCTCTTTAATATTTTAGTGTAATTTCAGTGATCAATAAAGCCCGGTCATGAGCAATGCTATTGTCTTCAATTACCTTTCTCACACCATATGGACTATCATTCTAAGCACATATTTACGTTTTATTTCACAGTGCCTTGTGTTTGAGTTAAAGGAACACATCAGTGATGCACTGAGGCTTTGTAGAGGTTATGGCCATGGCTCTGGGTTGTTTTTGGATGGATGAAGAAGAAATTGGCCGTCATCCAACCAATTGGTTTGTTCGTAGCTATTTAGAAGGCAAACACTACAATAGTGCTGGAAGGCTGCTGCAGGGTGCTTCATTCCAAACTCACAACAGTCATCAGGCACTTCATTCTAGTTTAGGGCTTAGAGGCATGAAGATCAGTCTTCCGTCCTGGTTCTCTGTCTGTTTTATGTTCTGGAGGAACAACGTCTGGCCATTATAAACGAACATCTCATAGCACTCTGGGCACTACAAATAAAAGTAGGTTTGTCTCTATTCTGACTCTTCTTGACTCTTGACTTTTGTTTTTTTTAGAGGTTCGAGCAGAGGAGAGGAAAATATTGGAAAAAGGCAGTTTAGTTCACAGTCTCACCACTGGCGTAGCTCCAATCATTGCTGTGATTGCCAGTGTGTGTACGTTCACTGTACACATGGCCCTGGGCAATGATCTCACTGCAGCACAGGTATGCTTTCTTTCCAAATTATATACTCCGTACGTAACAAAAAAAGCAACTAACTAGCTGTTGTTTGCTGCTCTTGTTGTAAATGGCTCTTTCTGTGTATCTCTTTGTGTCTGTAGGCCTTCACTGTTGTAGCTGTCTTCAACTCTATGACTTTTGTCCTAAAGATTACACCCTTGGCAGTGCGTAGTTTATCAGAGGCCGCTGTTGCTGTTAAGAGATTTCAGGTGAACAACAAAAACATTTTTGTTTTGTTGGCCAGACAGCATTTTAGGCAGAGCAACTGTCCACCAAATCCCATTTAAATCAGATTATTTTAGTCATCATGTCTGTTTTCTTACACGGTTTAATAAGCATGACTGTAATATTACTTGGCTGGTTATTTACCTTATCCACCAGTGCCATGTGTTACCTGCATTTTCAGGTGAATGGGTATTCATTTTAAGATCTGCCACCAATATATATGCCATAAGGTTATGGCATGAATTTATTTACTCTTGATAACAGAGATCACATTTAGACTTTAACTAGATTAACAGAAATAAAACCCACATAACTACATTTTGTGTAAGTTTCTAATTAATTATTTTTAGTTTTATCCTGAAGGAATACAAACTTTTGCACTTATCTCTATATTTTCTGCTATTGTTTCCTCCTTCCTTTAAAGGAACTCTTTATGATGGAGGATCAGGAGGTCATATTAGGTAAAATGGAGGATCCTGAGAATGCTGTGGAGTTCAGAGACGCCACACTAGCATGGAATAAAGCTCAGCCCACGCCAACAAAAAGTGTAAAGCAACAGCCAGGCCAGAAAAGACGAGGCATGCGTCGAGTGCTCCGGAGGGAGAAGCTGAGTCTTTATATTAACTCAGAGAATGAGAAAGCGAAAGGCCAGGAACCCAATGCCGAGCGCCTCCTCACAACCATGGAGCAGGAGAGCCCACAGAGCACCATCTCCTCCACCCAGAGTGTGCGTCCACCGCTACACAAAACCCTGCACCGCGTCCAACTTTCAGTCCGCAAGGTAACACATACATCTCACACAGTGTCTGTCAATTTTCACCGTATTTCATATACTGATGTCTATAACTATGAGACGCCTGTGTTTCAGGGTAGACAGGTGTTAGTTTATAAATTAAAAATATTTGGATAATTCAGCAAATTCATTTAACAATGAAAGTGACATTCGTTTTTTGTGCAGCAAATAGACCATAATAAAGACCTTGGTGCCATAAATCTAGAACAAACTGAAACAAAAAATTCAATTGATCAAATAGTTGATGACCGACAATAAAATCATGAGAAACAAAAGATTATTGCAGCCACTGGCTCTGAAAAACCGCCTATAAAAATTGCAAATGTGGATGATTGCAAATGTGGATTTAAAATTCAAAAATGGGCCAATTTAACCCGATCACCACAGAAGGGTTCAATATACTGTGGATCAAAGGGATTTTAAAACACCACAGTACAATGTGAACTAATATGATTTAGTAGTTAGTAGTTTTTGATAGGCAGCTGAACCTGTGCTAGTCTTAAGGACGTTTTGAGAACGCTAACGCGGGGTGTTTTATCAGTCCTCAGTTGAGTGGCATTGACTGATCTGTGTGTCCTCAGGGTTCACTGCTAGGAGTGTGTGGAGCTGTGGGCAGTGGGAAGAGCTCGATGCTGTCTGCTCTCCTGGGACAGGTGAAAGATCACAATGCACATCAGAGCTTTTTTCTCTCTGTGGTCTCTTGTGTGAAATGCCCCTTTATCTCTGTGACCTTTCTGGAAGACTGAGCTGTGCACTCAAGACAAGTGATCAAGTCAAAAAAAGTGTACTGTGCACTGACTTGCAGGACACGGCCCTCGAGACCAGAATGGGTCAAGCTTTGTGAGATACAAAGGGCATCTTCAGCACAACCTGTTTCTCGTTTCTGTACAGATGACCTTACTTGGAGGATCGGTCGCTGCAAACGGGGGCTTTGCTTACGCCGCTCAACAGGCCTGGATCCTCAACAGTTCCCTGAGGGAGAACATTTTGTTTGGGAAAGATTATGTGGAGGAAAAGTAAGACCTGCTATTCTGGAATCAGCACTGCCTGATGTTCACAAATTGAGACATGTTTTAAGTAAGACTGTAAATCTAAATTGGCTCTGACTTCCTTAATCTCCCTTCAGGTATAATGCTGTACTCGAGGCCTGCTGTTTAATTCCTGATATCAGTGAGCTACCTCACGGCGATATGACTGAGGTAATGAGGCTCAGTGCTCAGTCTCTGGTCTTGTCAAAATGACTTTCATTGAAATTCATTGCCATTTTATTGTTATTCTCTGCCGTTACCTTGTCAACCAATGTGAATAGAAAAGATCTACTGTTAGTGAAACCTCCACTTGTACATTGTTTATCTAGATTGGAGAAAGAGGAGCCAATCTGAGCGGTGGTCAAAGGCAGAGAGTGAGTCTTGCCCGGGCACTTTACAGCGACAGACCCATCCTGCTGCTAGACGATCCTCTCAGTGCCGTGGACGCCCATGTTGCTTACCATCTCTTCCACAATGCCATTCGCAGTGCAGCTGGGGAAAAGACTGTCATATTTGTTACACACCAACTGCAGGTACGTTCGTTTAAAGAGAGTAAGTGAAACAGTGCGTGAAAGTAAACCTAAACCCTCACAAGGGGATTTTATCTGGAACGGTTGCTGTCCTACTCAGCTCCTTAAGGACCATAAGTAATTATGCTCACTTGTTTTCTCGCCAGCCGTATGCTCTTGCATCATTAGTTCATGTAAAAATAAAAAGCTTTTAAAGACTGAGAATCAAACAAGTGTCAAATCCTGAATTTCAGTCAGAAAGAAAAACGTTAATTAACTCAAATCACTGCCAAGTCACATAACAAATACATGGAAATATCATCCAATATCACATCTCATCGGTATATTTATTTTTTAATATACATTAAAAACATTACATTAATACATCCATTTTATATATAAATCAGTATATTGATTTTTGAACTATTTTTTCTCTAATCTTTAATGTTAGACTGCTGTTCATATTAGAATCTTTTGTGTAATTTATAGATATTTTACATGTTATTTTAAGAAGAATATATGCCTCATAGTTTCCAGCAGTTTTATATATTCCCCACATATTATGAATTATATTAGTTATATTATAAAAGATGACAGTGTGTGTTTTGCGAATGAAAAGTGTGTGTGTATATGTGTGTGCGTGTGTGTAAATGAGTGAGTGAGTGTGTGCATGCGCGTGTGTGTATGTGTGTGCGTGTGTGTGTGTGTATGAGTGTGCGTGTTTGCACGTATGTGTGTGTATGCGTGTGTGTGAGTGTGTACACAAGTCTGCGTGTGTGTGTGTGTGTGTGTGTGTAAATGAGTGAGTGAGAGTGTGCATGCGTGTGTGTGTACTGTATGTGTGTGTGTGTGTACTGTATGTGTGTGCGTGTGTGCATGCGTGTGCACGCGTGTATGTGTGCATGCGTGTGTGTGAGTGTGTATTTGTGTATATGTGTGTGCGTGCGTGTGCACGTGATTGTGTGTGTGCATGCTTGTATGTTTGTGAGTGTGTATGTGTGTGAGTGTGTATTTGTGTGTGCATGTGTGCCTGTGTGTGTAAATGAGCAAGTGAGTGAGTGAGTGAGTGAGTGAGTGGGTGTGTGCATGTGTGCATGTGTGTGTATGTGTGTGTTCTTAGTAGTCTTTTTATTAGGAGCAGGTAAATGCTGTTGTGTTGTGTTCTGGGGAGAAATTTACTTTGTGAACTGCATGAACCTGCAGCCTGACACAAAACTGAAATGGTTACCATTATAACCATAATGTTGATTATCTTCCATTAACTGCATGTTTCAATTATTTATCTTTATTTATTAAAGAACAACATATCAAACTCGTCACTGTTTCATGAAACAGGATTCTGTTTTCACTTGCATTTTAACAGCTGTAACAGCTCTCGCTCCCTCACCAACCTGTCTGTAGACTTTTATGAAGACTTTCAGCTATGGCTTAATACTAAACCTTTACTTCTGTCTGTTACAAAGTGCTGACTTTGACCATTCCTGTGGACTGGCGTTAAATAAAACACCTCCTCACAGAAAACTTCATCATATCAAGAATTACACACATTTTTAAATCTGTTCATGTGGAAAGTCCATCATACAAATCCCTGAGTAAGCTGTTACTATAGCAACAGTCTGAGAAAGTTTGATAATTCTATAATAGAGTATTGCATTCATATATTAATAACGTGCATTATTAATAAAAAAAAAAATATATACACATACAGTATATTATCAAAAAATTAAGTTTACTGGCAAATCTGTTGTGTATTTCACTACAGTCCGAATGTATATCCATTGTTTAAGGTTCCAGAGAAAAGAAAGTGCAACTTCGGGTTTCACTGAAGAATTCTGGGAAGAAAATAGATCTTAAAGACAGGGCAAAGGCAAGATTAACCTATAGCAGAGAAAAAGATAGAGGAAGTGTAGAGAGAAAAAAAGGAACTCCTTGTAATACAAAGCGTTAACGCTTCATCTGTAATACACGGAGCAGGGATTTTCATGGCTTGGCTGAATACAACTGCCACTGGAACTGGATCACTCGTCTTTACTGGGGATGTGACTTCAGACTACTTAGGGTCAATAATACCAGAACAACAGAGAAAAAACAGTATGGTGACTCTGTTGATTAGATTCAGACACTGAATGCGCTACTAATAGGTTTTTTATTTTTTATATGATACAATGTTTGCCTGAAAAATCAACATAAGACATTAGTATATATAACTATATTAGTATAGAAAAATGCGGTATATATACGACAACGATGATGAGATGAGACGAGACGAGTGTCAAATAAACAAGATACAAGATAATTAGAACTAATAAACATAGCAATAAATTAATATATAATAAATTGATCTTTACCGTTTAAATTTCAAACATTGTATCACTGTCTACTTATGTATGAACTTCACCATAGGACTATTTATTAACATTAATAAGATCTCCACTGTTTTTAAATCTAATCTTGAATAAAGAATGTATAATAGAATTTAGGATACGTTGGTACAGACTAGAAAAACCTAATCAAATACTCTAAAATCTCTCCACTGCCAATTATAGCAGTATTGTGTTTGTGGGAATAGAGTAGTCAGCACTTACTTGTATGTGTTACACTGCCCTGTGATTCAGCATGTGTACACTGTGGCTATAGAAATTGTAACGTACTGAAACAAAATATGAATCATTAACATTTAATGACAATATCTGCACTTTCACATTCACACGTACAGTTGTTTCATCTTTGCAAATCGCTAGTTACTGTACTATGAAGTCATTAGTAGGTGTTCCTACTCCTGCTTGCTATAGCGATGACGTTTCTCAAGTGGGTGGCACAGCTAGCGTTCCACTTGACAAAGAATCGGTTTTATTGTTTCTAAAATGAAACATTCTGAAGGAGACACAGTGTGTGATCTTCACCCAAATGACTTCACTCGAATTGGTAGCCACTTCACCAAATCTTTTCATATTTGCATAAAGTTTTGCATAAAATTTTTCACTGGACACTTCCACAATTAGATATTAATGCTTGCTCTCATTCATGTCCCCAGAAGTCACGATGATTCAGTAAAGATTAATGAACACAACTCCAGTCGCTGGATAGAGGTAAAGGGAAATGCAGATACAGACGCATTAAATAGATAGTTGGTTGAAAAGTATTTCTTTAAAGCCTTAAGTGGTTGTTAAATTATGCATCGACTTTCTTTTGATATGTTTCTCCTGTAGAGATATCTTTTGTGGAACAGTATACTGTAGCGTGTTATGAATCTTTATCAATGCAAGCATTCTCATATCTGCCCAGTTATCCTTATATTTATCAATCAGTTTGCTTTAAATCTCTTCTCTTTCAGTACCTGGTGGAGTGTGATGAGGTTGTGTTGATGAAGGACGGGCAGATTGCGGAGCAAGGCACTCATGGGCAGCTGATGGCCCGAGGTCGTGACTACGCCATGCTTATCACCAGTGTACAGCAGGAGGTACAGCTTGCTACCACGCTTGGGGAAAAACACCAGGGTCACTTGCTCATGGAGAGGTTCACATTGCCTTTTGCACAATTCATGAAGCATGGCCTACAAGGCTGCTGTTTTAGAAATGTTAATTCATTCCTGGCGTTTAAATTTTATGAGTACATTGATCTATGGGTGTAGTGCCATCATATTTAATGACCGAACATTCATTGTTCTACCTGTCATAATTTATAACTCAGACTTTGATGCTCTTTCTCAGAACCTGGTGAGGAAAAACTTGAAAAACCAGCAGGGGGGAGAGGAGAAGGACTCGAATGTGCTGTGCGCTTCTGTCATCAGTATGGCAGCAAAGCAGCCCACTGAGAGTACGAGAGGCGGTAAGAGCTGTGGACTCTGACAATTACGCACTATGCTTAGCTGACTTTTCAGGCTAGAAATGAGTCACAGTACTCTGATCTTTTCTCCATAATCTTTGATACGCTATCAAATAGACCAGCTCATGCAGGTTGAGGAGAAAGGCCATGGGGCGGTCACCTGGGCCGTCTACTCCGCTTACATCAAGGCTGCTGGAGGACCCCTGGCCTTCATTATCAATATCCTGTTCTTCCTCTTCACCACAGGCAGCATAGCCTTCAGTGACTGGTGGCTCAGTCACTGGATCAAGCAGGGCAGTGGGGTGAGTGAGCCTCAGCTGGAACACTAATGCTGATAAAAACCGAATGATGTAGAATCCATTATAAGGCCATAATCCGTTCCTCACCCATAGCTGTTAGCAGTGTTTGTGTTTCAGTGTGAAAAATTCCTTTAGTGCCTCTTTATAATGCTAAACAAATCTGTGTTTTGCTGCTCTGCAAAAACGAACATCAGTCCCAGCGCTAATTAGAAATGCCACAATGAACATAGAACATAATTTTCTCTGAGGAAAAATGACAGCCCAGATGCTGGTGTTGCATCTATTTTTGTTGCTGTTTTCTGTAAACATGTCTGAGTTTGGGATTTTTTGTATGTATTTGTGTGTTTGTTTAGAATTTAACAGTATTACATGGGAACGAGAGTGTGGTGAGCAGTAGCATGAGACTCAACCCTCACATTCAGTATTACTCCAGCATCTATGCCCTGTCCATGGGAATGGCACTCTTCTTCAAGAGCATGCGAGGCGTCGTGTTCGTCAAGGTAACACTTCATCTCTTCCTATAATGTCTGGATTTTTTTTCTGACATCTAACCTTAAAGACATCAGAAAAATTCATTACTTTGATTTAAGCTGGGGCTTTTAAACACCATTCATAACTTTATGAGCAGAAAGCACATGCTCAGATATCCTGTAAAATTAGCTGACATTATCCGGCTAGCAGTAAAGGTTATGAAGAGTGCTAAATCTCACTAAGACACTCAGAAAGTCTGTCAGGTTAGCTCATTCTAGCTAACTGTCTAACTTTATTTTAAACATTTATGCATTTGACTTTAAAGTTCTGTCAGGCTAGCTTGTTCATGTTCATGAAGCTATGTTCGTTTAAATTTAAAAACCCTGTCAGGTTAGCTCATGAATTGGCTAGTAATAATTGTGAACGTTGTGTACACGACAGATAGGTTACCATTTGTTTGCTACATGTTTTACAAAGTCTGTAGATTCTGTACATACTGTACATACACTATGTCTATATAAATACCAGTGACATTTTTCTTTGAAAAAAAACAAACTCTTCTATACAGTATATCGACATTGCCTCTGTGGTCTATGTTCTTACAGATAGAAATGTTTCAGTAACTAATTGATCACACATGTCACAGCTTTAGTAGCCTCACACAGATGTTCTCAACACACATCTGAGATTGTGGGCCGCTTCCCAAATCTGCCCTGTGTGTGGAGTTTGGAAAACATCATGTAATTCAGTGGTCTCCTTCAGACTTCCTCCCCAGCTCAAACACATGCATTGTAGTCTGATTGGCATTTCTAAACTGTTCATAGACATTTACATTTACAGCATTTAGCAGACGCCCTTATCCAGAGCGACTTACATTTTATCTCATTTTTTTATACGACTAACAATTCAAGGTTAAGGGCCTTTCTCAGGGGCCCAGCAGTGGCAGGACGTAGGAATCGAACTCACAACCTTCCGATTGGTAGTACAACACCTTAACCACTAGGCTACCACGTCTCATAGAGTGTGAATGAGTGTATCAATGTGCACTGTAATAGGTTGGCACCCGTCTATGGTATCTCCTGCCTTGTGTCCCAAGTCCCCTGAGATAGAATCCAGTTTCCTCACAACCCAGGACAGAAAATGGATGGATGGTTGGATGGATAGACGGATGGATAGATGGATGGATGGGGGATGGATGGATGGATGGATGGATGGATGGATGGATGGATGGATGGAAATGTATCTTAATAAACCAGGATATCTTAAAGGATGACAAAAAAAAGTGTCATAGATTTTTTAATTTTTGTGAAAACAGTAAAGTCAGTTTTGATGACTAATCCTGTACTTTGAGCATACACCCAGGCTATGCTTATCACAAGATTTCCATGTAACATTGCTAGCGTTTTCATTCAGGCTTCTATTTACGTTTCTTTAGCCTGAAAATGAGCTTCACCCGTACATCACTTTTCTTTGAAAAGCAACATGTGAGGTGTATACAGTTTTATCAGTAGAGGTGAGGTTGGTCGGGTTAAAGAAGAAGAATAAAGGGAAGAAAATGTAATTGTAACTACACTTAATGATGAACTGCTACACAATTATAAACTCAATAATCATGTTATAAATGACATAACATTACATTTCACTATATGACGTTCAATAATTTCTTTAATATTACACATCATTGCTATGGAGACTTTTGTTTATATAAAAAGTCTCCCAAACTCTCAGTCCAACACTTCAGTCTCCAGCACAGGTTGATTTGTTCTGTTCAAATGTGTCTTGTCCACCGATATCACACTGACTCTTTGGTTGTGTCACAGTTGTGTCAATAAACTTTCAAACACAAACATATATTCCCAATACAAAGAAAATCATTACCAGAGGTCATGTGTCCTATTTTCTTTTGCTGTTTAATAAGGGTTCATTGCTCCACTGACTTGGCCGTTGCTAATTGTCTAGCTTTTTCATTTTATCTGCTGCGTGTCTTCTAAGGTTTTATTTTCTCTGCTCTGTTATTGAAATTGCCTGCAGGCTAAATCCATTTATCTGTCCACTTCTATGGCTCTCAGCAAGAAAAGGCTTGTGTTTGCTATGTCTCTCTGGATCACTCACAATCTTCTTGCCCATTAAACAGGCCTGACAGTGCATTAGAGAACTTAGGGACAGCTGATTTTCTTTTGTGTCCATGTGTCACTAATGTTCGTTAATTTTTCAGTTGTGGGAATGGGAATATTTAGGTCTTTAATATTATAGTTGGAAAAAAATCTTTAAATTATAAAAATACAGTTTTTTAACGGAAACAACGTTATTTACGAGATTTTTTATATAGAAAAGCTTAAGCTGGGTTGCATGACACCTACAAAATAATATTTCATCTCTGCATATAGTATAATAAATTAAAAAAAACCAATGACTTTCAAGAAATGTTAGTGTGACATGTGTGTTAGGTAGTGTGTGTACATAGCTGGAGCAGTCTGGGATATTTCTCAGCCCCTGCTGGGCCTCTGTTTCTTTGTGCTCTGGTGCTTTTCTCTCTTTAATGCATTTATGTTTTGTTTGTTTGTTTGTTTGTTTGTTTTCTTGTTTGCATTGTGGAATTGTTAACATTTGCATTATGAAAGGTTGCGTTTTAATAATTAATGCATGTTTTTTGTGCCGCAGTGTACCTTACGGGCAGCCTCGGCGCTACACGATAAGCTGTTTAAGACTCTCCTCCTCAGCCCAATGCGTTTCTTTGATACGACTCCCCTAGGACGCATCCTGAATCGCTTCTCCAAAGACATGGATGAAGGTTAGCGTGAGATTTCCCTGCCTAACATTTCTCTCCTGTCAGCTAGATTGAAACATTTTCACTGATTTTCTTTCTCTCATTGCAGTGGATGTACGCCTGGCCATTCATGTGGAGCTACTGCTACAGAACATGACATCGGTGCTCTTCTGTATAGGAGTGGTGTGCGCCGTTTTCCCTTGGTTCCTGTTCTCCATCATCCCTCTTGCAGCCTTCTTCTACATCATCAGTCGGATCTCCAGGTTAGGCGTCAATGATTTTTATGTAATTTAAGGTCAGGCCTTGAACTTGGAGCTAGAACGTCCTTGTTAAAGAAGTGTTTGGAGGTCAGACTTCAACTAGGTGCTCAGGAGAGTCGACTGGAATATATAACTGAAAGATTATGGAACTGTAATAGACTGAAACGCTTTGAGAACCCGAGCAATGTGTGGGTTGCATCCCAATACTCTAAGTCATGCATTCTTGATTCCTTCATCCCACATCTCTCAAGACATGACCCATACCCATACCTGAAGACTGCTGTCTTTAAGAACATATCAATTCATTACACATGCTTTGAGAAATCAAGGCTAGTGGATGAAGGATACACAGGAGCTTCGAACATAGAAGTTTTTTTATTGTACCTTGTGGCATAAGCAAACTGAATAAATGCTCCACATCAAGTGAATCATTTGATGAAAAGCACAAATACAGAATTAGTGTGTGTAATAATGTTTTCAGTGATGTGTATTCACTGAGTTATGTTCTGTATCATGATTGTATATGATTTTTCCTGTGCTTTTTCCCCCCTCACATTTTCAGTCAGAGGTGGTGAGATATAAGGAAAGGAATTAAAGAAATTTATAAGGGAATTAGGACACTTTCCAAATTTCCGTTCAGCAACTCAATTTATTCACCTAAAAATGGTTGAAAAGTCACCTTGGGCATATTATGCATGGAAGTAAAGGGTTATTGTGTCATAAAATGTAAGTACCAATCAGATTCCATTATGCAAATTAGCAGGGTGTAGTGTTAGGGACATTTCTTATTTCTAGGTTCTTTGTTTTTGTGGAAAAGCTTTTTTAACTCAAAAAAAGAACCCAAACTAAATTTCTGTGTGAAAAGGAAAAGAAATCTCACAATCTGCACATCATTTATTTTAAAAGCATTATTGTGACCTCCTTTGGGAGTATTTTTATTTTATTAACAGTTTTAGTATTTATTTTGGTGCTGAGGAAAATATAGGTTGACGAACGGAAGATTATGAAAAATTGGCAGAAGTAAGCTCAGCTGAACTTAACTATTTTCTCTCTTATAATGGATTTTCTAACAAAGCACCAAACATGCACCTCCTTTTATTAGCCGAATGAACATCATTTGTAAACAGCCCCTGTTTCTAGAAGCAGGGTATTTTTTTTTTTCATGCTTTGTCCATTTTCTCCCTCATTCTCATCCCAATCCCTATAATGAGAAAAGGGTGATTCATAGCAGTACCTTTATTTGCAGCCTTTTCCCATTTCATTTTGTGTCTAAAAGTAGAAATCAGCCCACCTTTAGCCAGTAAAGGCCCATCTCTCACATGGCTGCCGGCTGAGGTTGTGCTGTCCTGCTGGTTTTAGCGCTGAAGTGGCAGGGCTTATAAAAGGTCCTATAAATTAGAACTGAGGCTTCAGCAGTGACACAGCCTCTTCCTTGAAGCCTTCAGCAGCACACTTATTGTCCCCTGTGGGTGTCCATCTTATAAGTTACTAACCTGTCACATGGAAGGTGTGATCAGCTGGACGGCTATGATCGGTCACCCTTCAGCCCTGCTTCACTGAGAATATAATGGGACTTATAAGTTGGCTGAGGTGTGAGATTTTTTCAGAGTTTTTTTTTCTTTCTTTCTCAAAAGTGTGCTGATTCGTGAGCTGAAAAGGCTGGAGAACATCAGCCAATCGCCTTTTATCTCTCACTTCACCAGCAGTCTGCAGGGTCTGTCCACTATCCATGCCTATAGCAGGGGACCAGACTTCTTTCGCAGGTAAGATTCCATGCCTGTCTGCACTAACGCCCTGCTTGTACAGCTTTTTTATTAAAAGTATGCACACACTAATATTAAATCTATAAAAATCTATATATTTATTTGATGATATGTTTTTCTATGAAACCTTACAGTAAATACTACATGCATTTGCCTTGTACCTACGTATATACAAATGTATTTACTTTTTGTGTATTCTCATTTTTGCTCTCTTCTTTCTAAATAAAAAATAAATATTTATTTTGTTTGTTTTGTTTTGTTTTGTTTTTTAAATAAATAAATTATGCTTGATCGCATAATCGGTTGTAGTTATACATATAAATGATTACGGTTATATTAGACTCACATGCATGGATTCATTGACTTAAAACAAGATCTAATGGATTCTAATAGATGCAGTAAATAAATATCATCTAACATAATATATACATACAGTATATTATTTGTATAATGTGGTTAATATTGAAATAGTTATAAAACAATACGTTTACGAAAATTAATATTTTTAAAAGCAGAGTGGGAATCTTTTTTAAGAATAATGAGAGAAATGTAGATACATAGAAAACAAACCAATGTTTTAAATCACTTTGTGTGTTTCTCCAGATATCAAGAGCTGTTAGACACTAACCAAGCTGCCTACTACCTGTTCAGCTGTGCCTTGCGCTGGCTTGTGGTGCGTTTGGACCTCATTAGCATTATTCTCACTACCGTTGTGGCGCTGCTGATTGTTATCATGCATGGACATATCTCTCCGGCGTATTCCGGTCTGGCCATCTCCTATGCTGTGCAGGTGCTCATCCCTCAAAGCTTTAACACACACTTACATTAAAGTTCATGGAGGATCTTCACCTTGACAATACTGATTACTTTGTATTAACACAGCACAATATGTTAATTATTGTCATTGTTACTAGCCGTTTTTACTAGCCGTTTTTACTAGTGTGTAATCTTTACCTAAAATTCTAATGCTGTTACATGTTAACCCTTGTATGATGTTCGTATTTTTGTTACTCAGCCGGTGTTCGTGGGTCTGGTCGACCCGCTGCATTTTTGGGTTTTTAATTCAACATGATCAAAAATTTTATGTAAAAATACTCTACAGATGTTTAATTCATCCCAATTACAAGCAATATAAACAGCATATATGGTTAATATTTGTCCTTTACCTTTATTACATCACATTTTTTAATTAAAGTGCTACTCTTTTTTTGTTGTTTTTTTAATAAAATGAAATAAATAAATAAACAAGTTATGAGTGGGAAAAAATCAACAAATTTACAAGGAAGCAAAGTTTTTCAAAACTATTGATGTTTATGAATATGGGTCCCACAGACCTGAACAACATACAAGGGTTAAGCAAGGATGTGTTTCTGACCCACTTTGTCCTGTCTTTATTCCAGCTAACAGGCATGTTTCAGTTCACCATTAGACTTCTATCTGAAGTTGAGGCTCGATTTACATCAGTGGAGAGGATCAATCATTACATCAAGGTGATTGTACAAACATACAGAAACACTGGAACAGAACGTTCAGTACTGGAATAGAACATTTAGTATTAGACGAAGGATGTTCAATAATAGAATTCAGCGCTATGTATTGGAACGAATCTTTCGGTATTGGAACAACATTTTCAGTATTGGTAGAGAAGACTCAGAATTAGAATAGTGTGTTCAGTATTGGAATTCAGCATTCAGTATTGGAGCAGAACACTCGGTACAGGAACAGCGCAGCACTCAGAAGCCATCAGCTCATTACACTCCAAGGGCACTGTGGGGAAACATCCCTGCTGAGTTTACATTTTTGTCCACATTCTCATATAAGCAGAACAGGAATACATCTCCTGTTAGTAAAATGCGCTACCTCCAACATATTCAGCTAAAATTAGATTTAGTTACATAAAATAGCTCGCTGGAGAAGCACAATGAATTATAATGCTTACAACCAAAGTAGTAATTCAGACTATTATGCACTAAGACAATTAAGTTTTGTTTCATTAACAAGTTTTTACTCTTGTCATGGTCAGTGAAAAGATGAGAAACAACAAGTTTTTGGCACAGGGATTAAATAACTACATATGTAAAAGCGATTATAGAAATTCAAACACTTTTGATGGAATAAGTAAAGTAACTTTGTAGAATATTACATAAGTGTATTATTTGAGACACAGTACTAGATCTTTTTTTCTTTTTTTCTTTTTTTTGCAGAACCCCATCTTGTGTATGCATTGTTAAAAGCAAGTACAGTATAAATTAAATGTGTAACCTTTGCATATTTAGAATCTGGAGACAGAAGCAACTCAGCAGATCAAAGATGCTTCTGCTCCTGCATCCGATTGGCCACAGAAAGGTAGAATCAGATTCCAGGATGTGGAGATGCGTTATCGACCCGAATTACCCCTGGTGCTAAAGAACATCACTTTCGACATTCTCCCAGAGGAGAAAGTGGGTGTTGTCGGCCGGACTGGCTCAGGTGTGTATGCCCTTCCAAGGTGGCTCAGAGAGGGCATTTGAACTACTTATTTGTAGCAAATAAGTATCACAAGTCAGTCTCAAAGATGTTTTTCAACTAATCCAAGTGACTCCACTTCCCTCCCTGTTACATCATTCAGAGGAAGTTGGATATTTCTTACTGATATCACTAATGCATGAGATCTTAGTACTGTAAGTTTTGATTTGCAATGATAGAAATAAGTACAGACTTTGCCCTCTGGTATCCTCAGGTAAATCTTCACTTGGCGTAGCACTCTTCAGACTGGTGGAGCTCAGCGGGGGATCCATCATCATCGATGGTGTCAACATCGCTCACATAGGCTTGGAAGCCTTGAGAAGCAAGCTGTCAGTCATCCCCCAAGAGCCTGTTCTCTTCCTTGGTACTGTCAGGTACTGTTTACATCACAGCCACAGCTCGAAACAGCTCACGCACATGTCCAGACCTGGAATTGCAGACTAGTACAACATGTTCCTGTTTTTTTTTCTGTGCTCAGGTCAAATCTAGACCCTTGGGGCCAGTACACGGACGTGCAGGTCTGGGACGCACTGGAGAGAACACACATCAAAGAGATGGTGAGTGAGGAGAGCTCATGTGCAAAGGTCAACAAATTGCATTCGGGTTTGTTTCTCGATGACGCCACAGCCGTGTAATTGGGCAAGAGCTAACCTGGAACTCCTAAATTAAAAACATCAGAAGAGGAAACCTTTTAAAGTCAGTTTGGCTTGTAAGTGTTTCTAAACTTGGAATAATTATATCAAAACCATTTCAAAGGTATCTCAGAATTATTTATAGTTATACAGGGTATATATTGTGATATAATATATAGTATTTATAGTGTTGTTATAATTTAAAGGATGTGGCTGGTTTCGATATTTCATTTCTGGCCCTGAAATTTAGCTCAGAGCTGCTCTGCCTTGTTAGATTTCCTTAAAGGCTAACTGAAGACTTATACATAGTTTGAACAAAAGGGGTGAAGACAAATTAAAGGCTTATCAGTGTATTCACTGTTCTTTATGTTTTTCTTTAGGCAGCTGTGGGCTCAAATATTACAAACAATAAGCCAGGTTTGATTGTTTAGCATCAGGGATCTTTTCTATGAGCATTCTATTTGTGCTAAAGTTTTACTGAATTAATACTTCCTCTCAGTAAACTAATGAATGTACTGCAGGAGTTAAGTTCTTAAAAAAATATATAAATATAAAAAGAATATAATTTGCTGTGCACTCATTGGGTAAAGTTGGAAATCTCTATTACCATCAAAATCAAACCAAAGCAGATTGCGAATTATTATTATTATTATTATTATTATTATTATTATTATTATTATTATTATTATCAAATTGACCTGCTAAATCCATACTTACTCTTAGATGCCACACAAATGAGTGTACAAGAAAAAAAATGGTTTAATTCCTCTAACTAGTGTCTGTTATGTCACGTAAACAAAATGAAAAGTTAGCATTTGGGTACATGGAATCATTAATATAAATAAATAAATGAATAGAGTGTGAGGAGAAGAAGAAAAATATCACCAATGCAATTTGAATACGTTGAATCCAATGGTTCCTGTTGATCTTATCAGTAGATCACTGATTTAATCTCCTGAAGGTATTATAGATTGCTAATGTTGGGTCATCTTTGCTTTTGGCATCCTAATGAACCCAGTCATACTGAATCCATACTCTCTCTCTCTCAGATGACTAATGAATGTGGGAGTTCAGAGCTCCAAGGACCAAAACTGATCACACCATTAGTCATGCGTGAGGACGGTTTCGTTCCTCTTTCTCTGCTGATATCTGTGGTGGGGTTTTGTGAGGTCATATAAGCAAAAATTGTGCAGTCAGCGAATGGGAATTTGCACTCACTGCTGTTAAATAAACAATCAGCAGTAGAGGAAATCTTTTTTAAAGACCATTTAAATGAATAATATCTAGAAACTGCATAGCTTAATTAAATCTCCCAAACATATATTGCTTATTTCACTAAATCTGCACTTACCCTCAAATTACTGATGATTTTAAAGATTCAGAAAAAAACATGAACCAAATTTGCCATGCTCCTATAGAATCCTCTTATAATTTCTTTTTGGTAATCTATGTGTCTGTTAAATCACACCATCAACAAAGGTATACTTTAGCAAATTAGGAGCGTAATTAATTCTAAAATAGCGTTAACGCATATGTTGGGTCTTCTGTTTAATTAAAAACAGAAAAAGGAAACGCTAGCAGAACTTCAATCAGGTGTGATTTTCACATCTAAATAAAACAAAGTTGAAGTTTCTCTCAGATCAGATCTGATGAATGTGGGAGTTTTACACAAAGGTTAGGTTGCATAAACAATTGCAGCTGTTGAGTGGAAACTAGTGTTTATTAATATCAGAAGAAAATAATTCAAAGAAAGTTTTTGACTGCATATCACCTCAGAAAATGATTATTACTACTCTGAAGCTGATTATTTGTTAAACACAGTACTTCCCAAACATGTACCACAGCAAATGACACAATTTCTTCAGTTTTTTTTTTAAAAAAACAACAATGTCAAAATTTCTCTGCAGTTAAGCTTAATGTTGTCGGAACATTCATGGAACAAGTTAGCTCCTATTTTACTTACATTATAGCAGCTATAAACAGTTGTTCTCTCACCGGGATCTCATTATTCTTTCTCTTGATTAAAGTGAAGACGCTTTTATTGTCATTTCAACCACATATAGCTGGTGCAGTGCACAACAAAACAACGTTCCTCCAGGATCATGGTGCTAAAGACACACAGCTACATAACATAACAACACAGAACTAAAGACTAATTAATAAAGACGTTTCATGTTACTTTAGAAGCAATGACATATTAGCATATGTATATTTGTCAGATGGATGCCGTAATGTCAGTACTGCTAAATAAACACTGAAGGTTCAGTAGTGAGAGCCCTGATATTGGAACATGACGTTGCATTTTGCATGCTAATGAATTAAAATGATTTGAATTTGGGAAGGGGCACGGTGGCTTAGTGGTTAGCACGTTCGCCTCACACCTCCAGGGTTGGGGTTCGATTCCCGCCTCCACCTTGTGTGTGTGGAGTTTGCATGTTCTCCCCGTGCCTCGGGGGTTTCCTCCGGGTACTCCGGTTTCCTCCCCCAGTCCAAAGACATGCATGGTAGGTTGATTGGCATCTCTGGAAAATTGTCCCTAGTGTGTGATTGCGTGAGTGAATGAGTGTGTGTGTGTGTGTGCCCTGCGATGGGTTGGCACTCCGTCCAGGGTGTATCCTGCCTTGATGCCCAATGACGCCTGAGATAGGCACAGGCTCCCCGTGACCCGAGGTAGTTCGGATAAGCGGTAGAAGATGAATGAATGAATGAATGAATTTGGGAATTTAGAGGAAAATTGGTCATGTACTCATTGACTGAGGAGAGTTTGGCTGCTCTTTGATTTGAAATCCTTAACATTGATGTCTTTAAGGATTAGTGCGCTGTAGTAATCATCAATTCACTTGATAAATCTTGGCTCTTGGGCCTTCTTTTTTGTATTCTAACAAATCCTGTGTACAATTTTGCATCCTGTCCTTCTGACTCTCAGATGACTCATGAATACAAGTTGTTGGATTTCATTTTCTGCTTTCTCATGCTGAATTTAAAAGGTCACGCATGTTTGGATTGCTTGCAGGTAAGCCAGTTACCTCGCGGTTTTGACTCTGAGGTAACTGAGAACGGAGAGAACTTCTCAGTGGGGGAGAGGCAGCTACTGTGTGTGGCAAGAGCCCTGCTGAGACACAGCAAGGTACCAAAACACACCTTCACACACGCTGTTTATGCAAACTCAGGCTCACTCCGACGGTCCAGTGAGTGCATTTATGCAAGAGTCATAACCAACTGTAGATTTCCTCCCTTCCCACGTGAACCACCGAGTCATTCCTAATAGAATATGTGCAATTCAGAACACATGCACTCAGCTGCTAGACAACAGGAAGTTAGATTGGCAGGATATTATTACATTATAACTGCATACAGACTTATAGAGAACTACACAGAAGGGTTTGGATGTGTTGTTTGTTTTTTTTTCCCCAATATGGCTGTCCGAAATTGTTACTGCATTTTGTAGCATTACCTATAGATTTATTTGCTGTCATCATGCGATGATGGAACTTATGGGCGGTTTATCATTTTTACACACACACATTTGGAGTTTTTTGATAAATCTCAGCACCTACAAAATGGAGAAACATTGCCACCATATGGCTGAATCTAAATTTCTGTCATGCAGTATTTGTGACTAGTTACTTCATTTCTGGCCCAGAAATTAGCTCCGCCTCCACCTGGAACATCTGCTTAATTTTCTTATATGGCAACTCAGAAGTCATACTCAATAGCAGGAGTAGACTCGAGTTTTTCAAGATGCTGTAGACTTTAAGTTAATTCTTTCCTGCGGTTCACCTCTTCACCTCGGTTCACAGCGAGATCTAAACATTTCTAATTTATTTCTAAATGAATATGTGTATCATACTGTATGCATGCAACTGCATAACACAAACCTGTTTCTGTTAGATTTTGGTTTTAGATGAAGCAACAGCAGCCATCGACACAGAGACAGACCGGCTGATTCAGGAGACAATCCGAACCTCTTTCATAGGCTGTACCACAATGGTCATCGCTCACCGCCTCAATACTGTCCTCACCTGTGACAGAGTTCTTGTACTAGACCAGGGTCAGGTCAGTGTGCGTTATATCAATTACTGTTTTCTTGACTAATTTTTATGAAGATTTGGTTAATGATTGTAGCTTCAACCTTAAAACTTTGCTGAAAGAGAAACCACATTATGGATTGGGTGATACATAGAACCTTTAAACTTTCTTTAAAGCGATAAACCAACGACCATCAGCTGCTAGATGATCCACATTAATCACATTTACAGAATATTGTAGTATTTAGATTTAAGTATTAACAGTTTGCCAGAATAACAATTACATTTGGTAAACATTGTGGAAATTATGGTGGAAATTGTTAAATCAGATATCTACCGATAGCAGATTTTATTGGTCAAGTTAGCTTACTTCGTGGTAACTATGGCAACTGAAAGGTTTTGTTTTTTTTTGGCTGGTTCATGAGCTTCACATTAAACACGCTATACACATTAGGTACACAGTCAGGGCAGAAAAATAATCTCGTGCATCTTATTATTCTATTGTTATCTTAAGTCATGTGAACTAGAAAGCTAGTAACTAACACAGGTAACAAAACTTAGGTTGACCCAAAGTTTGGTGGCCATATTGGGCTAATGTTGGGCCACCATTTGCAAAAGGAGCACTTTTTGTATGAATTTAAGTTCATAACAATCCTGTCAGTGTTACTGTAACTCAACTTTGGCAACCGATCCTTAAACCAAATGGATGTCTGGTCACTGTTGATTGAATGATTTAAAGGATGATTTAAAGGTGTCTGAAAGCCCAACATTGGCCTCAGTTTGTTATATATGAGAGTGAGAAATGTATATCTGGATCCAATGATGGCTTCTGGAAGTTTAAAATGTTCATTACAAGAAACATTATGTACAAAAAGTCTTTCACTGGAAACTATTGTAAAGTAGTTTTCTCTAGTCACCACTTTACTGTGTAAGTGCTGTGGAGAGAACATGCAATCAGCCAAAAAAAGCCTTTCATTGCTGGTCTTATGGTTGTCCATTTCCAAAAACAGCCTATAGACAGAGTGGGCTGTATATCTACAATGTACAGAACATAACGTCTAACTAACCTCCTTGTGCCTCTGCATGCTTGTCCCTTGTGTGAGCCAGGTCTTGGAGTTTGACAGCCCATCAAATCTGCTGGCAAACGAGAGCTCATATTTCCATGCCTTGGTGGAGGCGAACAGGACTGTCGGCCAGTCAGAGAGAATCTGAGCAGATGCTGGACACGCTGCTGGGCACAAGACTGAGTTCTCTGCCAAACCTCACCTCATAGCATGAAGTCGATGGACAAGAGGATTGTCTGGTGGTTAGATCAGTGGGCATGTTATTGTTCAGTGTTGCCCAGTGTTGTCCTGCATTGAGCAGTGCATTTTCAGCTTAAATTATGGCTCAGAAAATGATTGATTATTGTTATTAGCGTGCTGTAACGGAAGCTTGTCTGAAAAATACCAGCCTATTCTTAATGAACATAGTAATGGTTTGAGATGTTCACATTGTCATATCTAAAATCAGCTCAATAATAACTTAGAGTTGCAGTAAGTGGGATTAATGTTTTTTTTTTTTTTTTTTGAGAGAAGTTCAATTTTTGAAATGTGTGAGAAATGAGAACAATTTTAATTCTGAACATTTCTACTGCATACATAATAGCAAACTTTTTCAAATAAGGTGCTTAGAATGCAGGCAGAAGCAAATTTTGCACGAGTACAAACAATTTATTTTTTCAGTATTAACGAGCAACGGCCTTTTAAGTACTTGGGAGATTTGCAATAGCACAAAAGCTGCAAAAATGCACAAGATGACACGCAGAATGTGAAGTAACCAAAGAAAAAAAGGACAAAAACAAAACACGGGTCAGTCATTCCATTGAAGTCAAGACTACAAAGCAGAAACAGGTCTCTGATGGTTTAGTTCTGCTCATAATCTGCTTCATGTTGTGCCTAATGCATTGTGCGGTCAGGGTCTGTGTTTCGGAGATGGAACGCTGCAGCTGGTATTTTAGTTATAGCTTTCTCGAGTGTTTTGAGATTCTTAGTGCTGTCCTCGTTTTCAGCTCTGTTCTATCGTTGTTCTCAAATGCGGTTGCTAAATCGGGACGTTTAAATGAGTCAGTTCTCTCAGGATGAACGGAGTCTGAAGGGGCTTTCATGGGAAGCTCTAATGAATCCTGGATAAAAAAATAAATAAAAAATACAAATCCATCTGACATCTGCAAAGTGCACAAAAAAACATAATTAGAAAACATGTTTTGTATACGAAATCTCAATAGCCCCATTAGAGTCGTTCTATAAAAACGCAGTTTATAAAGCAAAAACATTGCACGTGTTTATCGGCTGGTGGCTAAAATCACACACCAATAAATAGAATAGATGCAAGAGGCCATTTTTCTCTTTGCTGTGCTCCGATATTCAGATATTCCTATGGGAGAGACTGACTGATTAATTACACTGAGAACAAAAGCTATTTGTATAATGGTTGTTTATATCTAAATTAGACACATGAAGTTGCTGTCTGTTGAACTGAAATGTTTTTGTTGGGTTTTTTTACACATTTGCCATAAAAATGCTATTTTGATTAAATGTGTTTTCCTACAATAAATCACCCTATTTTTATTACACGCATATACCTGTATACTAATGTGGCATAAGAGTTTTTAAGATGAAATAAAGAAATTGTAATTGGAAATTGTAATCTCTGTACAGAACAGTTCATAATCCAGTCTGTAAGGAATGAAACAGGACACATCATGCTGAGATAGAAAACTAATTAACAGTGTGGTGGTGTGATGTAGATTAATGTGACGTTACATTAAATAAGTCCTAAAGTGTCTTATTTTTATTATGCCACGGAGATTTATTCATTTATTAAAAAAAACAATGGCATATTTAACCATTTAAAGTTATATTTCATGCTGTGTCTTTAAAACAAGTCCAAAAGACTTCTGAAAGCTTAAAGTTTAATTGGTTAGATTTATGTTCTTGTCAATTATGTTACAACTGACACTGGAGGCTTCTTCCAAATATGATGGTGGGAAAGACAATTAGACTAAACAATATCTACAATTACATGATTTACAACAATCTAAGATTTTTTTAAATGTGTTCACCAGAAACATTTTTAGAGTAAATTCTATTTATTTTATAATAATAATATTTTATAATAAATGCATTAATATTAACACTGTGGCTTGAGCTATTGTCAGAGCTGCTGTCATGGAAAATTAATCAGCACCTTCTGAGATCAACAACACTGTGGCCTAAAACTTTTATAGCACACACTATACTTTAGAGAACTGAATTAGGATTTAAGGGTTCAAACAACTGTTACTGGGTTATTGCCCTCTAAGGTACATATATCGTTAGAAAAGCAGAATTACACAGAAACATCATTAAGGAACACACCTGCACCATAAAGACCAGTGCTGTGCATGTCACATATTATGTAAAAAGTACCTTTAATATAGTTTAATATTTATTTGTTACGATAAGAGTGAAAAAAACATGATAGGCCATCTGTTCAGCTGCTTCAGGCCTCAATAGCATCATGCAACACAGTAATGAACCAAAGCATGGCAGTAATTTGTCATCTGATTGGCTAAAAAGAAAGAAAAAACAAAATGCTGGAATAGCCAAGTCAAAGTCCAGACCTCCACCCCAGTGAGATGCTATGATGGGATCTTAAGAGAACTGTGCATAAATAAATGTTCTCAAACATCAGTGAACTAAAGCAATGTTGCAAAGAAGAGAGGCTCAAAATTTCCCTAAATCGCTCTGGAAAGATATGGTTTGAGAAGGTTGGAGTGGAAGAACTCAAATGTGCTGCACCGAGACCTGAATCTGTCTCAACCCCACAGAAACAACTTTTGGGATGAACTGGAACACTGCCTGAATGCTTGTTCACCCAACATGTGTCTGAACACAAATCCCAACAGTCAAGCGCCACAGTCTAGAGTAAAACCTTCCCAGAGATTATTATAGCTGCAAAGGGGACTAAATCTGGAATGGTAGGTTCATCAAATCAAATCACTACAAAGATTGATAAAAACCGCCCAACGCATCACTGGCACACAACTTCCTGCTATTGAGTCTCTTCACCACAGTTCGACAGAGCACACAAAATCATCACAGGCTGCTTCTACCCTAGTCACAATCTGTTCAACCTCCTTTCCAGGAAGACATACAGGACCAAAGAAAAGATCCCATACCAGAACCAGCAGGTTCAGGGCCAGTTTTTCCCAAATAACCATAAACTCACTGAACTCTACACTAGACAGCTAAGACCCTGATGTCTCATTAATACCGATACTTCACTAACACATTGCAGTTCTGCTCCACCCTTTAAACTCTCTTACCTCTTTTTCTACAATTATAATTGTATGTAACTGTACAGTCATTTACCCTAGATTACATATGTTTATGTACATTACCTGTACATACACTGTATATTTCTTGGTTACTCTTGTACATACAGTACAGAGTACATAGTGCACACATTAGCACAATATATAATTATATTTTTTACACATATTGGATTACTGGCATATATTCTTATTTTGCACATACTATTCTTATGCACATAACACATGCCATAAATATCTATCTATCTATCTATCTATCTATCTATCTATCTATCTATCTATCTATCTATCTATCTATCTGTCTGTCTGTCTGTCTGTATATCTATCTGTCTGTCAGTCTATCTGTCTGTCTGTCTGTATATCTGTATATCTGTCTATCTATCTATCTGTCTGTCAGTCTATCTGTCTGTCTGTCTGTCTGTATATCTGTATATCTGTCTATCTATCTGTCTGTCTGTCTGTCTATCTGTCTGAATATCACCATTTAAACAAACAAACTTGCTGAAGTGTTTAGAATATTACATAAATGTAAGTAATCCATATTTAAATAATATGCTGAGTTTGTAATAGTTTGTAGTAGTGAGTTTGTAATAGTTTGTAACAGTAAATCATCATTACGTGATGTATGTTAATTTGTTTATTGATTGATTTATTTGTGTAAACATGTCCATTCAGCAGTGACCCTGACAGAACCCCTTCTCCAGGCAACACATACGGGTCTTTTGGCTTGTCAACCGTCTTCCCACAATTCCATCGCACCGGAAATGATCTTTGTTCGTTTTTTTTTTCTTTCTTTTTCTACACCCGTATTCTTTAAAATCCCGCCTCCTGCGTTAGTATTGGTCAGTTACCGAAGGATTAGCCAATTGTACATTAGAATTGTAATTATCAGCCAATAATATTGAGGGGGACGGGGCTTGTGGGAAAACGGTTGGTAAAATAGTAACTCCGAGGGAATTGATCCGTATCGTGAAGCTGTTGTGAGGCTGAAGCGGAAAGGGGACAGGCAGCCTGGGGCAGCTGCTATGCCGCTGGGACGATGGCTGCGTTCGGTATGTTGAGTTACGAGCACCGGCCTTTGAAGCGGCCCAGACTCGGTCCTCCGGACGTTTATCCCCAAGACCCGAAGCAGAAAGAGGTGAGAAGCTGATTGGGTTCGTTCTTTGTCCAGTGGGGAGAGAATTAAAGTGTGCACTAAAATACGGTAGCGTTAGCGTTAGTAAGCGTTAGCTAGTTAGCGTTAATTAGCGTTAGCGTTAGCTAACTATAAAACAGCGGGGTTAAAAACAGAGCGAGAGAGACTGAGGCAGAGAAAGAGAGACTTTAGTGTGAACAAAAATACGGTAGCGTTAGTTAGCGTTAGCTAGCTCCTCAACAGCGGTGCTAAAAACAGAGAGTCAGAGGTAGAGAGAGAGTGAGACAGAAAGACAGACAGACAGACAGACAGAGAGAGAGAGACAGACAGACAGAGAGAGAGAGAGACAGACAGACACAGAGAGAGAGAGAAAGACAGAGATATAGAGAGACAGAGAGAGAAAGAGATAGTCAGGGACAGGCGCACAGGCCTATAGCCACATGCTAACTACTAAACATTACCCTTGTATTATAGTCACAGCTGCAGTCAGGTTTTTTGTTGCAGTAATAACCAGTTTGCTAAACTAGCAGCAGAATTGGATTAACGCTAATGCTAACACCGGTGTGTGTGTGTGTGTGTGTGTGTGTGTGTGTTTAGCCTGGCTAACAGGGTCTGGTTGTGTGTAGTTTCACTTTTAATCTGACCAAAGATTCATCAGGAATATCTTTATGTTCTGTGTGAAAATGTGTGAATTCATGGATTAAAATGTCCCAGTTCAGGAGTTAAAGGGACAGTGCAGTACAGATTTCTTTTAAAATTTACAGACCTCATCAATGTCTTTTACAAATAAACTATATAGCAATGCACTTTATTTAAATAGAGTGCAGTAGTATTTTTAATATTTATTTGATCCAGAGGGTTTTCTTTTAATTTAATATTTTTTTTATTATTGAATATTGCATATAAAAAAAGAATTGAATACAATTTACATGCCCTGTCATAAAAACAAACTTTGTTGAACCGTGTGCAATATTTATTTATGTATTTATTTATTTGTTTTTAACAGTTCTGAACTTTCCAAAATTAAAACAGGTTATCAGAATCAGGTTTATTGACCAAGTGTGTTGACACACACAAGGAATTTGGTTCCAGCTGTTTGTGACCCTCAAATAATAATATTATAATAATATTGTTAATAGTAGTGTAATGATATTTGTAATAATCTTTGTTTAAATATCGTGAAGGAATATAAGCGGTTGGTATAAAACAGATTATTTACTGAATAATTAAAGCACTTCAACAAAAGACTTTATGTTGTGGAAAATACAGTGATCTAAAGTAGAGAACATTAACCACTGTAGCATGAAAGAAGATTACAACTAAATAAAGTAAGTGTGCTTTAGCTCTTTATCCTGAATTTATTTATTCTCTTCTGTTAAGGTAGGATTTTGACTTTTGTGTACTGTATGCTTAACTTGGTTGTGTTGTTTGTTTGTTTATTTTTTTATTTTTGCTTTGGGTTATTTTTATGTATTAAAAAAAATTGAGTACTAGTGGTGGTTTTTGGTGGTATCCTGAGTCTGTAACCTAGTGAATCAGTGTTAATGTATTTGTTGATCGAGACTTCAAAGCACTTTTATACGTCACTCTGTCAAATGGCGTAAATGTAAAATTTTGAGGGTTACCGCTGTCACAAATGATTAGGCCGTATAGAGGCTCTTGCTTTGTGTGACTTGAGCACATCTGCGGCTGCAGGACCTCACCGGTTCCTCAAGTTGCTCAGGTGCGATCTCAATACGTTCTTCTTCCAGTCTCTTGCACAGGTTTGTGACAGTATAAGTAATAAGTTTTGGGATATTAGTTATACCAGTTCACACAACTTGCACATGCACCTGTTCACTGCCCTCATGCTGCTGCCATTCAGTTTGTGCTCTTATTATGTTTATATTTATAGTGATATCTGTACCTTTTCACACTAATGGTATTTCTAATCTGTTTATTTTTGCTTTCATTTCCCAATATTAACTCCGCCTCCACTCTCTAGACTCTGTAGTTGTACTGAGGCTCGATCATGTCTGAGTTACGCATCAGTTACAGCACTGTGACGGTGTTGTAAATATGATGATGATAACGAGCCTGATCATGTTTGGAATATTTTACAACAGCTAGTAAATGGTAAACTGACGTGGGTTGAAATGGTCCGAAATTTTATTTGTACTTCTGTTTGAAGTTTGAGTTTTCTAAACACCACTTGTCTTTGTAATCTCTCGCGTATATAAAATATTATTGCTTATATTTACAAGTTTAAGCTAGGTCATAGCTATGCCATGTTAGCTTGCAATATGTGCCTCTCAACAAGAAAGTAAATTTCCGTTCCTCCTGCATTCACACGTACAGTGGCACAGCTGTTTTATTTATTTATTTTTTTAACTCAGGAATTATAACACTTCTCTGACCCACTGTTTAAACGAAGGGGGAAATGACTGGAAGTGTCCAATTATTAGAATCAAGCGCCTTACTTAAAGTGAAGTAAAGGCAATGCAGTCCAATTCACTTCTTGACAGTGTTGTTTTCATGCACAATACTAAGGATAGCAGTTAAAGGATTTGTACATACATCTTTACAGAATGTTCTCGAATACGATTAAAAAAAAAAACAACAACAAACAGACAGAGTAGGACGTAGCCAAAAACATGTGGGCTAATGTAGCAGGGGACTGCTTACATCTCAGAATCTCTTATTTTTAACAGCACAAAAGCTGATTTGTTGGCAATTTGAATGCAGCGCCACACTCTCATTATCTTGTCACCATGGCAACCGGGAGTATAAACGCCTACTGGCAACTTGCAGCGATAAAATTCGGTGTGTGTCAACGTGGCTTAACATCTTTGGGGAAATACTCGCTGATTCTTCCAGTCGGCGTTATTCCGTCAGCCACACCACTTGTTAGTAATGCCGTTATATTATTTAAGTCATTTAAACAACTGAAAACTTTGAGCGTCCTCGTCTGCGTCTGTTGTGTTGAAGCAGCCGGAATCTGATTAAGAATAGAACTCTTTATGGTTGTGTCTGTTTCATAATGAGATTTCACTATCGAAGTCAAAGTCTCTATCACATCCACTGTATGAGGAAATCACACGTATTTTGCAAGTTTTTAGTCGCCTTTAGACAGACAGACTGTTTTCACTGCTGTGTGTTAAACCAGTTCTTTTGTGTGAGATGAATCTACCAGCAGAAAGCCAGGAAAGTGTCATATAAAAAACGTTTGTTTGTTTGTTTGTTTGTTTGTGTGAAGACACTTCAGTCTCCCCAAGCCCACACCTACAAGCTCTGTATCTCATTAAAACCTTCAGCTGTCTAAATGATTCCTGTCATGTGCTGGGTTTCTAAGTACAAACCTGTGCTGTACAGTATGTCTTTACTAATCTTGTGTCACAGATGAGTGTTGTATTGAGAACAGAACTTTCAGTAGCTTTATGAGGTTAAATGAATATAAACTCGCTGTAATGGGAAAACCGTTGTGTCGTATATGTGTGTAGTTTTGTTAGTTTGTTTAGTTAGATGTGGAGACAGTGTCACGTTGTGCTAAACTGGCTCCACTATTAGCGTTGGGATAGAAACACAGATGTTTAACGGTCTTTACTAACTGAGGACGCAGGTACAAGTGCCGGCCATCTTGCGTATGGTCACGTTCATGAGCCAGGTAAATCAGTATGACTTTGCGGGTGTCAAAGTACAACAACTCAAATCCTTCAGCGACATTCACATCTGATGGCTTTTTCCAGACTTCCACCCATTGTTCCTTCTCCACTTTATTAAAACGTATGATTTGTGCTTTAGTTAAACGTTAGTACCCTTACCACTAGCCTTTGCAGTTCTGTGCTTTGTCTCTGAAAGATTTCCTCTCATTGTTGTTTAGGATGAACTGACTGCCCTGAATGTCAAGCAGGGATTCAATAACCAGCCGGCCGTGTCAGGGGATGAGCATGGTAGTGCTAAAAATGTCAACTTCAACCCCTCTAAGGTAGGTTCCTTATAGCAACACTCATTGAACTTGTGTGTGTGTGTCACTGTGTGTGTGTGTGTGTGTCACTGTGTGTGTGTGTGTGTGTGTCACTGTGTGTGTGTGTGTGTGTGTCACTGTGTGTGTGTGTGTGTCACTGTGTGTGTGTGTGTCACTGTGTGTGTGTGTGTCACTGTGTGTGTGTGTGTGTGTGTCACTGTGTGTGTGTGTGTGTGTGTCACTGTGTGTGTGTGTGTGTGTCACTGTGTGTGTGTGTGTGTGTGTGTGTGTGTGTCACTGTGTGTGTGTGTCACTGTGTGTGTGTCACTGTGTGTGTGTGTCACTGTGTGTGTGTGTCACTGTGTGTGTGTGTGTGTCACTGTGTGTGTGTGTGTGTGTCACTGTGTGTGTGTGTGTGTGTCACTGTGTGTGTGTGTGTGTGTGTCACTGTGTGTGTGTGTGTGTGTGTCACTGTGTGTGTGTGTGTGTGTGTCACTGTGTGTGTGTGTGTGTGTGTCACTGTGTGTGTGTGTGTGTGTGTCACTGTGTGTGTGTGTGTGTGTGTCACTGTGTGTGTGTGTGTCACTGTGTGTGTGTGTGTGTGTCACTGTGTGTGTGTGTGTGTGTCACTGTGTGTGTGTGTGTGTGTCACTGTGTGTGTGTGTGTGTGTCACTGTGTGTGTGTGTGTGTCACTGTGTGTGTGTGTGTGTGTCACTGTGTGTGTGTCACTGTGTGTGTGTCACTGTGTGTGTGTCACTGTGTGTGTGTGTCACTGTGTGTGTGTGTGTGTCACTGTGTGTGTGTGTGTGTCACTGTGTGTGTGTGTGTGTGTGTCACTGTGTGTGTGTGTGTGTGTGTCACTGTGTGTGTGTGTGTGTGTGTGTCACTGTGTGTGTGTGTGTGTGTGTGTGTGTGTGTCACTGTGTGTGTGTGTCACTGTGTGTGTGTCACTGTGTGTGTGTGTCACTGTGTGTGTGTGTCACTGTGTGTGTGTGTGTGTCACTGTGTGTGTGTGTGTGTCACTGTGTGTGTGTGTGTGTGTGTCACTGTGTGTGTGTGTGTGTGTGTCACTGTGTGTGTGTGTGTGTGTCACTGTGTGTGTGTGTGTGTGTCACTGTGTGTGTGTGTGTGTGTGTCACTGTGTGTGTGTGTGTGTGTGTCACTGTGTGTGTGTGTGTGTGTCACTGTGTGTGTGTGTGTGTGTCACTGTGTGTGTGTGTGTGTGTCACTGTGTGTGTGTGTGTGTGTCACTGTGTGTGTGTGTGTGTGTCACTGTGTGTGTGTGTGTGTGTGTCACTGTGTGTGTGTGTGTGTGTCACTGTGTGTGTGTGTGTGTGTGTGTGTGTGTGTGTGTGTGTGTGTCACTGTGTGTGTGTGTCACTGTGTGTGTGTGTCACTGTGTGTGTGTGTCACTGTGTGTGTGTGTCACTGTGTGTGTGTGTGTCACTGTGTGTGTGTGTGTGTCACTGTGTGTGTGTGTCACTGTGTGTGTGTGTCACTGTGTGTGTGTGTCACTGTGTGTGTGTGTGTCACTGTGTGTGTGTCACTGTGTGTGTGTCACTGTGTGTGTGTCACTGTGTGTGTGTCACTGTGTGTGTGTGTCACTGTGTGTGTGTGTCACTGTGTGTGTGTGTGTGTGTCACTGTGTGTGTGTGTGTGTCACTGTGTGTGTGTGTGTGTCACTGTGTGTGTGTGTGTGTGTCACTGTGTGTGTGTGTGTGTGTCACTGTGTGTGTGTGTGTCACTGTGTGTGTGTGTGTCACTGTGTGTGTGTGTGTGTGTGTGTGTGTGTGTGTGTGTCACTGTGTGTGTGTGTGTGTCACTGTGTGTGTGTGTGTGTCACTGTGTGTGTGTGTGTGTCACTGTGTGTGTGTGTGTCACTGTGTGTGTGTGTGTGTCACTGTGTGTGTGTGTGTCACTGTGTGTGTGTGTGTGTCACTGTGTGTGTGTGTGTCACTGTGTGTGTGTGTGTGTGTGTCACTGTGTGTGTGTGTGTGTGTCACTGTGTGTGTGTGTCACTGTGTGTGTGTGTCACTGTGTGTGTGTGTCACTGTGTGTGTGTGTCACTGTGTGTGTGTGTCACTGTGTGTGTGTGTGTGTGTGTCACTGTGTGTGTGTGTCACTGTGTGTGTGTGTGTGTCACTGTGTGTGTGTGTGTGTCACTGTGTGTGTGTGTGTGTGTCACTGTGTGTGTGTGTGTGTGTCACTGTGTGTGTGTGTGTGTGTCACTGTGTGTGTGTGTGTGTCACTGTGTGTGTGTGTGTGTGTCACTGTGTGTGTGTGTGTCACTGTGTGTGTGTGTGTGTCACTGTGTGTGTGTGTGTGTGTCACTGTGTGTGTGTGTGTCACTGTGTGTGTGTGTGTGTCACTGTGTGTGTGTGTGTGTCACTGTGTGTGTGTGTGTGTGTCACTGTGTGTGTGTGTGTGTCACTGTGTGTGTGTGTGTGTCACTGTGTGTGTGTGTGTCACTGTGTGTGTGTGTGTGTGTCACTGTGTGTGTGTGTGTGTGTCACTGTGTGTGTGTGTGTGTCACTGTGTGTGTGTGTGTCACTGTGTGTGTGTGTGTGTCACTGTGTGTGTGTGTGTGTCACTGTGTGTGTGTGTGTGTCACTGTGTGTGTCACTGTGTGGGGGGTGGGGGGTGTCACTGAGTGGGTGGGTGGGTGGGTGGGGTGTCACTGTGTGGGGGGTGGGGGGTGTTACTGTGTGGGGGGGTGGGGGGGTGTCACTGTGTGGGGGGGTGTGGGGTGGGGGGGTGTGGGGTGGGGGGGTGGGGGGGTGTGGGGTGGGGGTGTCACTGTGTGGGGGGGTGTGGGTGGGGGGGTGTCACTGTGTGGGGGGGTGGGGGGTGTGGGGTGGGGGGTGTCACTGTGTGGGGGGGTGTGGGGTGGGGGGGTGTCACTGTGTGTGGGGGGGGTGTGTCACTGTGGGGGTGTGGGGGGTGGGTTAGCGTGTGTCACTGTGGGGGTGTGTGGGGGTGTTTGGGTGTCTCACTGTGTGTCTCACTGTGTGTCTCACTGTGTGTCTCACTGTGTGTCTCACTGTGTGTCTCACTGTGTGTCTCACTGTGTGGGTGTGTTTTTTGTTTTTTTAGATTAGCTCAAATTTCAGCAGCATCATTGCAGAAAAACTGCGATGCAACACCTTCCCTGACACAGGAAAGAGGAAGCCACAGGTTAACCAGAAGGACAACTTCTGGCTGGTCACTGCACGGTCACAGAGCTCCATCAACAACTGGTTTACAGATTTGGCTGGAACTAAACCGCTCACTCAGCTGGCTAAGAAGGTTGGATTTCATCTGATGGCTTTTATTTATTTATTTATTTATGTTAATTATTTTAAGAGTTTATTCAGCAATGACAAGTACAAAATGGAGACATGGATCTATAACAGAGCTGTAACACAAACTTTAAGTTTTACACACATTTTACTCTAAGAAGGCTGAAGTATAAGAACTAACACTTTCATATAGAAACTTGTCTCGTTCCTTGGACGCTTTTACAGCCGTGCTGTTCTAAAAAATGAATGTGCTCCTTCTGATTCAATAAGTCAACCCTGCTGTGGTGAAGCGTGAGTTATTATACTATATGTTTTCATGGCAAAATAATGATCCTGCCCAGAGCCCCTGATGTCACCGGCTCTTTCTGCCCGACCAGCCACAATTCTCTGGCCAAGAAACTGTTCTCTTGCAGTGAAACCTTTTGATATATCGATTAGTTCCCGGTTCTTGAGTCAACGTACCTTGGGGGGGGGGAAGTGAAAACAGATTGCAGTTGTGTATTTTTGTCATTTCTTTCTTTATTTGTTTATTAAAAATTGCTTTTGTTTTACATTGTGCTGTCTGTTTGCCTGCGCCAGGTCCCTATCTTTAGTAAGAAAGAGGAGGTTTTTGGATATCTGGCCAAATACCTGGTCCCAGTCATGCGTTCTGCCTGGATGATTAAAATGACCTGTGCGTATCATGCTGCCATAACTGAAACAAAAGTCAAGAAGAGGCACGTCATCGACCCCTGCATAGGTAAGTGTGTGCTTACACTGTGCATGTTAACTTTCCCCAGCGTTCTCTGAACATATTCACGTTATCGCTTGGCAGTTGATGGTTTTTCATGGTTGTGCTCAGTAATTAGACTGTTTGTCGGTTTTCTCCCACGTCTGCTAGAATGGACTCAGATCATTACCAAGTACCTCAGCGAGCAGCTGCAGAAGGTTGCCGAGTTTTACCGGCAGTCTCCCAGCCAGGGCTGCGGCTCTCCTCTGCCCGCTCCTCCGGCCGAGGTGGAGACGGCGATGAAGCAGTGGGAGTACAATGAGAAACTGGCAATGTTCATGTTTCAGGTGAGACTCTGTCACTCTTCAGCATCCAGTGGAAGGTCTTCCCAGAAGAGTGGTGCTTGCAAGTCCATGAAATTTAGCTTTCAATTGTTTACATTTAAAAGTTAAAGACTTTGATCTAATTTGGGAGCCTAATGCATACGTTTGTGTTTTGCAGGACGGTATGTTAGACAGACACGAGTTCTTGACGTGGGTCCTGGAATGCTTTGAAAAGATTCGACCAGGAGAGGACGAGCTTCTGAAGTTGCTGCTGCCACTCCTTTTACAGGTTGGTCCATGTAGCGTCAGACCACGCTGTGCAATTAACACAAACACACACAGTGTTGCCCTGTACGGCTTCAGAACTCATTTATTGTCCTCTTTATGATTGCGTCGTTCCATCCCATTTAAAATTATTACCATCTCTCTTTTTCCTGTCCAGTATTCAGGGGAGTTTGTGCAGTCAGCCTACTTGTCTAGGAGGCTGGCGTATTTCTGCACAAGGCGACTAAATTTGCTGTTAAGTGATGGGAGTATAGGACCCAGTTCAGGAGGACACCCACCACACAGCATCACCAGTCAGCCAGGCAGTGCTCTTCCCACCACCCCCACATCCCAGCCTGCAGGGGCCACCCAGCCCCAGACACCATTCACTGACTTCTACATCTGCCCCCAGCATCGGCCCGTGGTGTTCGGCCTCAGCTGCATGCTCCAGGTGGGGATGACTTTTTATGGAATAACAAAGATCCTCTTTTGAGAAGTGTGTGTTTGTTTTTGTTTTTTTTGCAAAACTATGTATAGTACCCATAACTTGCTGGATCACAGTTATGACACTAAAAGTGACTGCGTTGTCAGTACAGTGCACAATAAGGCCATTGTTAGGCACAGCAAGGAAGAAAAGTTGAGTTTGATCCACATTCTTGAAATCTGTGTCTGAAACATTCTTTAAAGCCTTGTTTGTAATTTTCACGAACAAAAGGCAGAAAATCCACAGCGATTGAATACAAAAAAAATGAGAGCCGATTGTTGACAAAAGCATGACAATGCTAATATTGTAACCGCTTTATCATAATGAAACCTCCCTGGGGTAAGACGTAATTTTGTTGGATGTTTGAAAATAACACATTTAAAAAAATATATTTTGCATCATCAAAAGCAATACTGTGCTAACGAGCACCACAAAATACATATTTTATTATCGTTTTGTTTTGTTCAGCATTTGTGTGTATTATGCTGTAAGTCGTGTGAAACGGTGCATCAGATAGCTGTTGGAAAATCACTATGTTTAATCCCAAAGACATTTATTTTTTGTGTGTTTTGCTTCTAAGTAGATACCAAACCCCCACAAAATTGGAGATATAGGATCAAGGCATATTGTGGGTGGAAAGTTCTGGTAATTATGTTTTGGAAAAAGGCACCAACTGTTCTGTAAAGACTGGATGAAATCTTTCACAAGCAGTCCGGACAAAGTATAAAGAGCAACACTACTCATAAGAACCCTGTGTCCAAGTCTCAAGTCACAGCAGTTAATATTAAAGGCATTTATCAAGCAGGCACTGTAATGAAGCTCGTAACGACAACCCATGGGCTCCAGTTAGAATTATGTAAATGAGAGCCGAGTCGTCGGCTCTTTCAGCATTTCAGTGTGGAGTAATGGTCTGAATTTGCTCCTAATTATGGATAAAGTGCAGTGATTGTTTGTTTTTCTGTCCTGTGCAGAGCATTGTGCTGTGCTGTCCTAGTGCTCTGGTTTGGCACTACTCGCTTACAGACAGTCGGAATAAGACCGGATCTCCACTGGACCTTCTGCCCATCGCCCCCTCGAACCTGCCCATGCCAGGCGCCAACAGCACCTTCAACCAGCAGGTATGATATCCTGCATCATAGTTTCTTCTTTAAGTAAAATAATGTTGTCTTCGAGAATACATTCACACAAGACATAATGTTGCATAAACTCATTCAAATGCAGGTTGTGAGCATCAGTTAATGAATCAGAAGACTAAAGCCAGACAGGCTGATGTGAATATTCCAAAAACTGCTGATCTACTGAGATTTTCACACAGCAGTCTGTAGAGTTGGCACAGATTAATGTTAAAAAAAAAATTTTTTTAAAAAGAGAAAAATCCAGATAGCAGCAGTTCTGTGTGTGTGGTAATGCCTTGGTGTTGAGAGGTCTGAAGAGAGCCTGGAGGATAACAGTAACTCCGATAACCACTCTTTACATCCACTGTGAGCAGAAAAGCATCTCAGATTGAGCAGACGGAGTTAGGCAGCAGAGGTCCATGTCTGATCAGAGTCGTCAGCCCAGAAAAATAATCAGATGCTCCATTTGGCAGATGCTCTTATCCAGAGCGACGTAGTTTTATCTCATTTATACAACAGTTGATGGTTAAGGGCTTTGTTCAAGGGCCCAGATTTAAACACATGATCTTCCAATTAGTAGCTCAACACCACTGAAAAGATGATAAATAGAAAAATATTGAATATTATAATAAAAAAAAAATATATATATATATATATATATATATATATATATATATATATATATGTGTGTGTGTGTGTGTGTGTGTATGTATGTATATATACTTTAAACCATTTTAAAGTCACTACTAGTAAGTGATTTTGGAGGTTTTGAGATTTCATAATTGAACGATCTAATATAAATATAAGTTAGGTGGGCCAGATTTAATTATCTCTAAGGATGCAAAGGAGGGCAGAGGAACATAGTTACATTTCCTGTGCCTTTGTGGTTGCATTTTTTTTCCCCCACAGGTCCGTGCTAAACTGCGAGAAATCGAAGAGCAGGTCAAAGAGAGGGGCCAGGCGGTGGAGTTTCGATGGTCCTTTGATAAATGTCAAGAAACAACAGCAGGTAAGTTCAAGTTTTTTAAAATGTTTTTTTTAATATATATATATATATATATATATACTTACACACACACACACACACACACACACACACACACATAAATAAATAAATACATAAATAAATACATAAATAAATAAAAATACACAGGTATAATGGGGATAAAACATTTGTGCTTCATGTAGTCACATCAAGCCACATAAAAAAAAAACAATTAGAAAGTCATCTGAATGAAGCAGTTGCTGCTTACGGTCCTTCTGATGTATAGGCTTCTCATTTAGCATCTGTGTGGAAACAGTGTTTTCTGTCGGTGTGTCTTAACAGGCTTCACAATCGGTCGGGTGCTGCACACACTGGAGGTTCTGGACAACCACAGTTTTGAGAAGTCTGACTTCAGTAATTCTCTGGACTCGCTCTACAACCGAATCTTCGGGTCTGGCCAGAGTAAAGATGGACACGAGGTAACAAGGCGTTTTGGTGCCTTTTCAATACCGTTTCGTTTGCAGAATATTCTGTTATTGTTGGCTTTTATTTTTAAAATCGAGTACAATCTCGACTACTTGCATGTCTTCTATAGGAAAACGTGTGTGTTTTTAAACTTCTTATTATAGATGAGTCCAGACGATGACGCAGTGGTCACTCTGCTGTGCGAGTGGGCCGTGTGCTGTAAACGCTCAGGGAGGCACAGGGCCATGGTGGTGGCCAAGCTTTTAGAGAAGAGGCAGACCGAGATCGAGGCAGAGGTCAAAACCTTTGCCAATTTGCTTTAAAGATTTTGTTACATATAAATGCTTTCTCTAAAATTCTGCTCATAGCTGCAACCGTGTAAGCATTTTTAATTCAAAAGTTTCATCTGATGGCCACAATCACTGGCTTTACCTTTGAAGATTTCACTAAATGAATAGATCAACACATTCTCGTTGTTTATTGTTCCTTCACAGAGGTGTGGCGAGTCAGAGGTGGTGGATGAGAAGGGCTCGGTGTCTTCTGGCTCTCTCTCAGCCGCCACTCTTCCCGTCTTCCAGGATGTTCTGCTGCAGTTCCTGGACACTCAAGCCCCCATCCTTAGTGAGTCACTTTCTCACAAGCTTCCTCATTTACACATTAGAACTCGCGTTACTTATTTTATGTCTTTTCGTCACCGAGTGACTTTACAACCTCAGTTTTTTTTTTGTTTTTTTTTCTTAATTTCAGTGCTTCGGTAGCTGCTTTTCTGATTGAATATTTTAATGTTTAGGTAGCTTTAACAGTCATGAATAAACCATCACACATCTGACCTCCCGCACTGTGTTCGTGTCCCTCTGTGTAGCTGAGCCTGGTAATGAGAGCGAGCGTGTGGAGTTCTCTAACCTGGTGCTGCTCTTCTGCGAGCTCATCCGCCATGATGTCTTTTCCCACAACATCTACATGTGCACACTCATCTCCCGTGGTGACTTGGCCTCGGACTCCCACCTTCCCCGCCCACGTTCCCCTAGCGACGAGCCCTCTGACGAATCAGAACGCAAAGAGCAGGACACTGGAAGCGGGGTTAAAATGGAGGCATGTAATGTTTGTTCTGAGTTGAGTGTCTCCTGGATAGCTTATGATATAGCTTAGTTTGGGAAATGTAATTCTTTTCTCTACCTCTACCCTCTAGGACACTGGACTGTCTGAGCCCATGGAGATTGATAACAACACCAGCGCCAATTTTGAAGAGGTGGGTTATAAGATTTTTGATTTTAAAAAAATTATTTATTTATTTATTTATTTAATTATTTATTAAAAACAAATAAAACGCCAGAGACTATATGATAGAATTATTTTTTTTTTTTTTTGGGTCACAGATAGACATGTTTTAGCTGGATGCACATATTAGTGATGCATAACAGTTAGAATGCTACATCCAGCTAATTGGAGCTTTTTTGCCATAGTTTTTCTTAGGTGTTCTAATGCCGATACTTAACCTTCTCACTTGTCTTTGAGCAGATGTTTTCTCCTCCGATGCACTGTGAGGCAAAAGGAAGCCCCTCTCCAGAAAAAGCTGCTCCAGAACAGGATGGGAAGAGCACTGCCAAGGAGAAGGGTTTGGACCCGACTTTCCCGCAGGTGTACGAGCAGCCACGGCACATCCAGTACGCCACACACTTCCCAATCCCTCAGGTGAGATCGCCTCAACTTGTCGGACCAACTTATCTATTATTTTTAAGATAAGATATATAATTGCCAGGTTCCAGCATTTCTCCAGCAGTGCTCCAGTTTTTTCCCCCTTATCTCAAAATCCTGTCTGTAGGTGAATTGGCTAAAGCAAATTAATCCTTGTTTCCTAGTGAATGTATGTCTGCATGATACCATGGGACATGCTGGCATCTCATCCAGGGTGTATTCCCAGCGTTCCTGGAACAGGTTCTGGATCCTCGTGAACCTGACCAGAATGAAGCAATTACTAATATGACTGGGAGGGAAAGGAAGAAAAATCAAGATAAGAGGGAAAAATATAAATGAAAATAAAAGGCTAAGGAATAAAGGAAAAAGAAAGAGGATGAAGGATGGAAAATCACAGAAGGAAAATGAAGGCAAAGGAGTGAATTCGAGGGAGGTGGGTGGAAGCTCAGAGGCATTGGGCTACTGATTGGATGCTGCTGAGTTCAAATACCAAAGACCTCTAAGCTGATGGGCCCCTGAGCAAGGCCCTTAACTGCACTGTTGTATAAATGAGATCAATGGTAGTCGTTCTGGATAAGGGTGTCATAAATGTAAATGGTATTTGAAAAAATGTGAAGGAAATGGGGAAAAGAAAGAGAAGGACAATTCGAAACATGAAGCTATGCATGAGCAGAAAGGATGGAAAGGGATGAAATTAAAAGAAGGAAAAGGAAGAAAAATGAAATTAGGAAAATGAAATGAATGAATGAAATGAAGGGCAAGAAAGGAAATGTGGAAAGCTGTAAGGAATGGGAGAAATTGGTGTGTTTATGTTCTGAGCTGTTCATGTTCATGACTCTGTGTATGCAGGAGGAAAGTGCCAGTCACGAATGCAACCAGCGCCTTGTGGTTCTCTACGGAGTGGGCAAGCAGCGAGATGAGGCTCGGCATGCCATCAAGAAGATCACCAAAGACATCCTGAAAGTGCTGAACCGCAAGAGCACAGCAGAGACTGGTACTGAGACACACACACACACACACACACACACACACTGCAGTAGGGGCTTGATGGTACTGCAGGCATATCTGGGGTCCATCTTTGTACATTGTCTCAGTCTAATGAAGTGTTATGCCTTAAATGCAGATATGTCTTTAATTGACCCATCAGACCCACAGATTATCCGATTATTCTTTAAAGAATTCCACAAATTCTAATAAACACAAGTCAAAATGCTCACATTTTACAATTAAGGTGTTAAAATATGACCCGATTTTTATTTTGACAAACTCATTTGTTTGAGTGTTTGATTTAACCAAACACCTATTAAATATTCACACAAGTTATTAAAGCCCCAGGGAAACTAATTCCATGCTTGCTTTCTAATAAGTTTAATGAATAATTCATGATTTTTTCCTTTCTACTGAAAATTGTGTGGTCCTTGTGTGAGTTTTATCCCCAACGATCACAAGACGCTTTACTAAAATTTTGTCACCTCTACATTGAGCAACCGTCAGTGTATCGGAGGCAACCATAAACATGTGTTCTAACCTGCCGCAGAAGGGTTGATCCTCTGTCCAACCCACTCTGCCATTTGTGTTTAGACTGGTGTGCGTATTAGAATACTATTTCACATCGAACACTCATAGTGTATTTGTTTTTTGTTTTATCTATGATTTTTATTTTATTTTTTTTTCTCCAATTTTGGATTGCTCCATTTTAAGCTTCTTTGTATTTCTTCCTCTCTGTTCCTTTGTCTCTCCATCGCTCCCCCCCTCTCTCTTGAACTGTCTCTTGCTCCTTGCCTCTTTCAGTTTGTCACTCTCTTGTGCCGTCTCCCTCACGTCCCAAACCCCCCCCCCCCCCACCCCCAGCTTTTCCTCTTCATTTTTCTCTCTTAATAACCAAACACATTCCTGCCGAGCACTGACCCACAGCTGTCATTGTAGGATTTGCATATCTGCAGGCTATTTCCATCCTAATAACCTTTTATTTGCTCATTATCTCCCTCCCAAATGTTTGGCCCAGTCAGCGAGAGTAAAGCAAAGCTCAGTCGTTGACTTTTGATACTGTTGCTATCGAATCCCTTTTATCATTTTCTCAGCGCTTTTTCCACCACACTTTATACCAGACAAATAATCATCGTCATCATCATGATCATCATCATGGACACAATATACCGCAGCATAACAACCTTTACAGAGCACATTTTTGTAACAAAAGTTTACTTTTTTTTAATGTTAATGTGTTTTCTTTTCTCCGTTTGCTTCCAGTAGGAGAGGAAGGGCAGAAGAAAAAGAGAAGTAAGCCAGAGGCCTTTCCTACAGCAGAAGACATTTTCTCCAAGTTTCAGCACCTCTCCCACTTTGACCAGCACCAGGTCACCTCTCAGGTTGGATTCTTTAGTTTCGTTTCCCACACGTCACTAAAACAGGTATAGCGATATGTTTGCTTAGCCTGAATCGCTTCTAACATAACACGAGCTCTGAACGCCGAGCGGTATGCGATTATTTAATTATTAATAATTACAAAACGTGGTGCGTGTTTGCTCACATAATAAGATGGATTCACTACGAATCAAAAAAAAGAGAGCTTAAAGAAAGGCATGATTGTGTCATTTGCAACTATATAAACCATATTTATTTGCCTACAGTCTCTCATTACAATATTACTCTCTTTAACAATGAACTAAGTAGCAAAAAAAGTAAATTGTTTAGAAGCTAATTTATGTAAACTGGAAATTTGCTCTCTGTAATTTTGGAATTTTTTCTCCGCCCTTGCACACGCACTTATTATATACGTGTAAAACACTGTTATGAAACTGATAATTGATGTGTGTGTGTGTGCGTGTGTGTCTGTCCAGGTGTCCAGGAACGTTTTAGAACAAATCACCAGCTTTGCCTTAGGGATGTCTTATCACCTTCCCCTGGTCCAGCACATCCAGTTCATCTTCGACCTCATGGAATACTCCCTAAACATCAGTGGCCTCATCGACTTCGCCATTCAGGTACTAAGGGACTGAAAGTATCTTTTTTCAATGATTTCTTCCCTTCTATTTTTCTCTAGAACTGAAACACCGTATTTGGTACGTGTAGTTTGTTTACACTGAGAATGCATGCATACACTCAATATCAGCAGAAAATCATGACTTCTGCTGTGACTCTTATAAGTCAGACATATAATTACGACGCACCTCGTCCTGTGTCTGTTAGCTGCTGAACGAACTGAGTCTAGTGGAGGCCGAGCTCCTGCTAAAGTCCTCCAGTCTGGCGGGCAGCTACACCACTAGCTTGTGTCTGTGCATCGTGGCTGTGCTCCGACGCTACCACTCCTGCCTCATCCTCAACCCTGACCAAACTGCGCAGGTCTTTGATGGGTATGATCACACACACACACACATTTGCTTCCTGCTGTTCAAACCTAAGAATTATAGATCTGTTCATGTGGATAATGAATTAAAGTCTAATGCTATTGCTGCAACATCCCACAGAAACCAAAATATACCTTCTGCATAGACGACGCACATCATCTATACACTGGATTGCATATAGGCATATTATGAGCAATTTTTTTTTAACCAAGTAAATAATTCAGGTTATGGTTTTGTTCAAATGGAGAAATCAAATTGATCTATTTCCAAAAGCAGCCAGCTGCATTGCCTATTATAAATCGGATCCAGATCATTTGTACTATAGTCACGTTTGCTCACAATTTGGTTGCCATAGTAGCAAAGAGTGCTGGGCCGGCAAACTTTGCCTAGTTTCCTAGACACTGTAATATCATGAATTATTTTCGGTTAACATGCACTGAATAATAAACACATTAAATCTGCTTTGACTTGTCAATCTGACTCGCATGCCCCAAAAAGTTCCCCAGAGCATTAGCTTGGAGACCAAGCATTTAAACTGAATGTCAGGAAAATGTATAAGAAGTGCCTGGTGTGAACATGATAATCAGTGTGTGCTGGATATGTGGTCATGTGGGGTGTGTGTGTGTGTGTGTGCAGGCTGCGCATTGTGGTGAAGTCGGGGGTGAATCCTGCAGACTGTTCGTCAGCCGAGCGCTGTATCCTGGCCTACCTGTACGACCTCTATACCTCCTGCAGTCATCTGAAGAGCAAGTTTGGAGAGATCTTCAGGTAAGACCGCTCAGCATCTGTGTATAATTCCACAGCTTCTCCGCCAACAGCTGGATTTATTTCTACATCATTTCTAAGTCGTTCTACAATGTGTTTGTTTATTTTTCCTCAGTGAGTTTTGTTCCAAGGTGAAGAACTCCATCTACTGGAACATTGACCCGTCAGACTCCAACATGCTGTGGGACCAGGTTTTTATGATCGACGCCATAGCGAACCCTTCAGCCCACAACCTCAACCACTCCATGGTGGGCAAGATTCTCAACGACAGCCCAGCTAACCGCTACAGCTTTGTGTGTAACGTTCTGATGGACGTGTGTGTGGATCACCGTGACCCTGACAGGTACGAAGGTTTCAGCAACGACCCGTTTCACTTCCTTAGTTAGTTCATTAGTTAGGGATGCTCTCTTAGCGATGATGTTCACTGAAGGTCCATTAAAGGTTCTTCATTATTCTTTAGAAACACTGTTGTTAAGAGAGTCACTATTCTCCGTGAAGGAGCAGACAGGCTGCACATTATCTTTCTGAGCGATCTGCAGCAAAGCTCACCTTCACTGTTACCTGACCATCTCTGTAGGTTTTAGTGACAGACCCGTATATCGTGAAAAGACGTAAACCTTTAGTAAATATTTGAGAATTGTGTGTTTTTTACAATTTATTTTGAGTTCGAATGATTGGGAAAGCAAAAAGCAGTATTCCCCAATTCATCCAAAATTGTGTAATATTAATTTCCTTTGTGACCGTCACCTTTGTTGAATGTTAAAACTTGTGTGTCTTGTGTCAGGGTTAATGATATCGGTATCCTGTGTGCGGAGCTGACAGCATATTGCCGTTCTCTGAGCGCAGAATGGCTGGGGGTCCTAAAGGCTTTGTGCTGCTCTTCTAACAACGGCAACTGTGGCTTCAACGACTTGCTCTGTAACGTGGATGTGAGTGCACACCTGTATACACACACACACATTTACATTTTACATTTACAGCATTTAGCAGATGCCTTTATCCAGAGCAACATACATTTTGTCTCATTTTTATACAACTGAGCAATTGAGGGTTAAGGGCCTTGCTCAGGGGCCCAACAGTGGCAGCTTGGTGGACGTGGGAATCAAACTCACAACCTTCCGATTGGTAGCCCAACACCTTAACCACTATATTTTCTCTGCTGTTAATACATATAATTTAAGCAGGCAACTAATTACTTGATTACTTGTGGAGTTGGGGGGCACGGTGGTTTGGTGGTTAGCACGTTCGCCTCACACCTCCAGGGTCGGGGTTCGATTCCCAGGGTCGGGGTTCGATTCCCGCCTCCGCCTTGTGTGTGTGGAGTTTGCATGTTCTCCCCGTGCCTCGGGGGTTTCCTCCGGGTACTCCGGTTTCCTCCCCCGGTCCAAAGACATGCATGGTAGGTTGATTGGCATCTCTGGAAAATTGTCCCTAGTGTGTGATTGCGTGAGTGAATGAGAGTGTGTGTGTGTGTGCCCTGCGATGGGTTGGCACTCCGTCCAGGGTGTATCCTGCCTTGATGCCCGATGACGCCTGAGATAGGCACAGGCTCCCCGTGACCCGAGGTAGTTCGGATAAGCGGTAGAAGATGAATGAATGAACTTGTAGAGTTAACAAGATCCATTCACATAGTATTAATGGAAAGATGCCTGGGTTTGGTCCTTGGTTTAAGGTTGTTGAGTTCAGTTTTATTCATGGCTTTAAAAATGTATATGGCTGAAAAACTTGATGGACATCCAAAACCAAACTGTGTTACTATAACCATACAGTCACATGGAAATGCATGCATTTGAATTAAGTATATTCATTGAGTATGGTTTTTGTTTTAGAGATAAAACTGGTTTAAACTGCAGACTAGGATATTAATGATAGCTAGGGCATATAAAAAAAAGAAAAGCATGCAAATTGTGGCTTAGGATGACTCTAGGGTGACTGTCTGGTGCATGTCTGGGTGGAGAGATCAGAAGCCATTACTTTGATAGCTGTCACCCATCTGTTTCATCAGGGGACGGATTTCCAAAATGTTTGATTTTTAAATGGCTTTAAATCTGCTCTCTGGGACGCTTTAGAAACCGGTCATGGCAAAGTTAATTACAAGTCCCTCTGCCTAAATGCTCATTTTGTTTTTCCCTGCAGGTGAGCGATTTATCTTTCCACGACTCCCTGGCTACATTCGTTGCCATCCTTATAGCTCGGCAATGTCTGCTTCTGGAGGATTTGGTGCGCTGCGTGGCCATTCCTTCTCTCCTCAACGCTGGTACAGTATTGCCTTCACACTAGGCTTAATTTCATTCAGAAAATACCATTGTACCTCGCTTTATAAAAAAAAACAGGTTGCTTTCCTGCAGAACAATATTACTTTAAATTTATGGAAATTGTTTTTTTTTTCCTCAGCTGTAAGTAGACATTGGCTTAATGTTAGTCATGCTAATTCAAGCCCATTTAATAAGTTATTTTAAAAAAATAATAGCGATGTATTAGAAGACTTCTCCATCGGTGGGTGAAATGGAAGTTTTGCGAGAGTTGTATTAGACTGTAACCTGTAGAAAAAGTGCCACAACAAAACACTGTTCTTATTGATTAAAAAGCAAATCTGTTTTGTGCAGTTACGTCGGATACAACTACAACTTTGGATACAATCAATCCAAATGTACACCTGAAAAGCTCACATGAAGAAAAAAAAAGTTATGCCAGTTAGACCCAGCAGATGATTTGCACAACACTGATGGCATCGTAACCATCATAGTATCATAAACAGTGATCATATTAATATCATCGTGAGTCTAACACACTACATCGTGTAAATGTGACGGTACCTATCTCTTTCCAGTAAACTAATTGCTGTGTAATGGTTACTATGGAAACAGTGTGTAGTCTGCCTCCTGGCTAAATGTTCAAGATGTTTCCCTGATATGAAGCCGGTATCTCATATATCTAGTTAGGGAGCTCTGGAGCTTCTCACAGGGCCTCGTACCGAAACGTTCAGAGAAGAAGCATCAATTCTGCGGCTTCACTCTAAACAGCACCCTAAAACAGTTCCACAGCGAAGCCGACCGCTCGCAAGTCTGAAAATTCGGTATCAAGCTGTTTGTTTGTTTAGCATGTGAGCAACTCGCTGGCTGCCGTACAGACAGACAAACATTTCGTGTCTGTCTTGCTGTTTGGGGTAAATATAGCCGTGAAGTCTGCATCTGCCTTTCGCTGTTAGAAATATTTCACACCGTGCTTCTAAAGTCTTTTTTTATGGCTTCTCAAAATCACCTCTAGAACCCGTGCCTTTTAGCAACGGTGTTATATTTAAACAGCTTGCGTAAGAGTGAGGCAGCGAGTGTGTTGGCAGGATCGTGACGCAAACCTCCCACTGCATTCACACAGCTGTGAAGCATTGCCTCATGGGGAGACGTTGCGTGTGTGTGCTCGTAAAGAGACACTTCAGGCATGATGATTCAGACCCCGACACATGTCTCACTGTGATCTACCCAGAGCAAGGCTTGTGTCCTAAAGAGGTGTGTAACCAAAGCAGGTCTATTACAACAGGCTTCTTACTTATGCTAGAAGACATTCATCATGTGTTTAGATGATAAGATCACAGTGTGAAAGTTCCTCGTGTGTGTGTGTGTGTGTGTGTGTGTGTGTGTGTGCGCTGCTAATAGCAGCAGGCCCTCGTTTATTTTTCTCACAAAGCCCAAGCTGGATACAGCATTCAGTGTCAGTGACCGTAATTAAGTCCATGCAGCGGTTCACATCTAGACCAAGAATTCTGTCAGCCTAACAAACCTAGTAAAACGACTCTTAAGTACCAGACGAAAACATTTTTGTGTATTTTTCTCTCAGAAATACAACCTGGATAGACCAAATGTTGTGGTGGATTCATTGTGTACTTCTTATGTTCAGTTAAATGTACTATTCAGAGGAAACCTGATTTCTACACGTGTCTTTAATGTTGCCGGAAGAATTCCGATTGATTTGACACACGATTAGCAATCTCCATATAAATCACAGAGCTGGGAGAGTCTTCATGAAGTATACACCTCATGCATTTGCTGATTAGATCACATGACCATAACGTGTAGCAGCTCAATAACTGAAAATGTGTTTATTTTATAATCGTGTTCCAGCATGTAGTGAGCAGGACTCAGAACCAGGAGCCAGACTGACCTGTAGGATTCTGCTGCATCTGTTCAGAACCCCTCAGAGAAATCCATGTCCACAGGACAGCAAGACTGGTAACACACACACACACTTGTTACATTTGTGCATGCGTGTTTTCAGTGCTTTCAATGCATCATGTAACAGGTCGAACATGATTGATTGATCAGTCGGTGATGCTGAATGAATAAAAATCTTTTATATGTAATCTCTGAATAAAATCTGGTTCCTCAGATAAGGCGACAGTGGGCATCAGGTCGTCATGTGATCGCCACTTGTTGGCTGCATCTCAGAACAGTATTGTAGTGGGTGCGGTGTTTGCCGTCCTAAAGGCCGTCTTCATGCTCGGTGAGGGTTTGTTTTGTTTTAAATACAATGCCAGTTTTAGTTTTGATGTAACACGGACATTACACGTGTACATCATCTGATCATTATTATCAGATCCATTTTTCTTACATTTTGGTTTGGTACACAGCTGAATTAATACAATCTGACAAGAATACCTAAATGACTCAAAATAGAAATGCCCAGGTCTCAAAAGGTGTTTATTTGTTTGCATTGGCGACCGTGTGTTTCTCTTGTAGGAGATGCTGAGCTAAAAGGCTCAGGCTTCTCCCACCCTGCTGGCTTAGACGACCTCGGGGAGGACGACATGGGCTCCAAAAAATCCGGAGGCCGCAACATCTCCATAGAAACAGCCAGCCTAGACGTTTACGCCAAGTACGTGCTGAAAAGCATCTGTCAGCAGGTGAGAAACCACAAGAGCATCTACTTTTATTTTGGTGATTAGCTTAAGGAGTTTAAAGCTGTTCATTTAAACTGTATAGGTTCTTGTAGCTGTAATGTTTTCACATTATAACAGTGTGGGTTGCTAAAACAATGTGCCACTCATAACATGGCACTTATGGCACCATGCGTACCATAACTCCATCCGCTGTCCGTCTCTGTTTCAGGAGTGGGTAGGAGAGCGCTGTCTCAAATCTCTCTCCGAGGACAGCAGCGCTCTTCAGGATCCAGTGCTGGTGAACATCCAGGCACAGAGGCTGCTGCAGCTCATCTGTTACCCACACAGACAGCTGGACAGTGAGGAAGGAGAAAACCCTCAGAGACAACGCATCAAACGCATCCTCCAGGTCTGATACCCAAATAAACAAACTTATCAATACATCGAACTGTTCTGCAGTAGTATTTTTTTTTTGTTCTGTATTATTTGTTTATTTATTTCAAACTGAAGTACTTTCCTGGGACTGTATTCCAACCACAGTCTGAAACATTACAGCTTTTATTTTTTTAACAGTATTAAATGGTACTTTTTAAACACAGATCAACGTAGGCAAGAGCATCGCTTTCAGTACATGTTTAAAAAGTGTACAAGTTGCCTTAAGTGTGTTAGTGTGATTTCAGCCTGTTACATGAACCGACTGGGTGATCTGCGTGTCCTCACACACTTGTATCAGTGTCCCAGTGTATGAAACTGACACCAGTCCCCTGACATTTTTTCAATCCATCATTCTCATGAACTTCAAGTGAACCCCTGACCGAATAAACCCAAAGATCACCCCCACAAGCGATCACTGTGCAGCTGTACATTCAGCTGGAAGGCAACGGGGTGGTGAGAGGATCGGCTTCCACTTTGAAGTAGCTGCTCTACGGTTTCAGCTTTGCGGCCCGTTTCTAGTCCGGCTCATAACCGAACTCTAATCCACATGCTAATATGACTAAAGCTTGACTTAAAACTCATTCGCAAAAAGCGCTATGCAAACATTAATAAATAAGTGTACCAGGTTAGGTCTAAATGTGCGTTTCACTCGCGTATCTTTTGATTATTACATCCCTTAGTCACCCAACCTCACCAAATACAAGTCAGCAAGTCTTTCAGCCATGACATGAGTAGCTCACACCATCGGTACTGCATCGAGCTACTGGTTAAATGCTATGTTGAAAAGGTTTCTTTTCCAGCTTTGTTAAACCAAACATTGATTTAAAAAAAAAAAATCTACTTGTCCTGGCTGCTTTCTGTTGAGCCAAGATGTAGCTTAGGTTAAGAAATGTGAGGTTTATATGTGTTTACATGTATACATGTTTATTATACACATACATGCGTGTGTTTCCGTTCTCTTTAATCTATTTGGTTCTTTGTGGCCGTCTCGAGCCTTAATTTCTTTGAATATTAACTTGGCTCACTTCTACCCCTTCAATTCCCCATGGCTTTTTTTGTCTGATTTTCTCTTGCAGAACCTGGATCAGTGGACCATGAGACAGTCTTCTCTTGAACTCCAGCTAATGATCAAACAAAGTTCTAATAACGTAAGTCAGCTCTGTGACACGGTAATAAATAAATAAATAAAGTACATGCCATGAATTCACTGATTAAAAAAGTGCCGTTGAAAAAAGGCATGTGATTGATGTATGATTATCACTTTAAGGACTGATTTAAACACCACATCTGTAACGTGTGCATGGTTACAGGCAGTTATTTCAATACACTTCCTCTTACTGAAAGGAAAATGAAGCACTGCTAAAAAAAAAAAAAAAAGAAGAAGCTCGATGATTTTGGAAGTTAAGAAGACTTTTTTTTTCTCTTTTTCTTTTTATTTAATTAAAGCAGAATGATTTCTCCGGGTTTTTATTTTGATGGGTGCCAACGATGGTCATTTCAGTCGGTCTTTTATTTGTCCCCTATCTGTAGATTAGGTTAAGAATCCTGAAGGAATCCTTTAGGGCTGTTTTATGTAAATATGATCCTGTGTGTTACTGGATGTTGGGTTATAGATGTTATATATCGAAGCGGCACCTTGTCACTGTGTACAGGAGCTCTATTCCCTGCTGGAGAACATTGCCAAGGCAACCATTGAGGTTTTCCAGAAGTCTGCGGAGATGAACTCCAGTAACCCTTCCTGGAACGGCTCGGCTGCCTCCAGCAGCTCTGTCTCCAATAGCAACAACACCAGCAAGCTCAAGCCTGTGCTCAGGTGTGTGACCCCAATCAAGGCCCAGCAGAAACCCCATCCTCACAGGGCCTCTCTTGTAACCTTGTGAAGTTTCAAATAATAAGGAAAATGTTTCAAGCAGTCAGTGACATGGAGCTTCTAACAAGCAGCCATCATTCCATGGCATTCTGTGGAGCTGAGGTGACATTTTGTGTGTGTGTTTCTCTGTGTGTATGTGTGTGTTTCTCTCCGTTTCTGTGTATGTGTGTGTTTGGGGGGAGTTATGTGTGTTTCCCTGTGTGTGGGTGTGTTTCCGTGTGTGTGTGTTGGGTGCGTGTGTGTGTGTGTGTGTTGGGTGTGTTGGGTGGGTGGGTGTGTTGGGTGTGTGTAGTTCTTCAGAGCGCTCGGGTGTGTGGCTGGTGGCCCCACTGATTGCTAAACTGCCCACCTCAGTACAGGGACACGTCCTGAAAGCAGCAGGGGAGGAGCTGGAGAAGGGGCAGCACCTAGGGTCCTCCTCACGCAAGGAGAGAGATCGTCAGAAACAGAAGAGGTACAAAAATCTTTTGAAATTTGAAAGAAAAGCAGCTTCTTATTTTCATTTAAAATGAATGAGCAATGAGGTAAAATGTCATGACGATGCACCGTCACCTCCAAAGGTTTGAGGGGGTTTGAGGTCAAAGCATGAATGAGATGATAAACAAAGACATTTTTGTAGATTGTGGAATTCTTCTATTATCTTTAATAGAATATCTAACACATCTAGATGTAATCTCTGATCTCTCACCTTTCTTTTAATCTCAAAATAAAGTACAAACTAATGTGTATAAGAAAACAATAAATAAATAACTGGCCTTGCTACTGCGATGGAGGGATGCATGCTCACATTCATGTATAAAATCTATATCAGTAATGCCCAAATACCACATAAAGGCATTTCTGTATACAAAAACACCATCTAATCATCTATTTGGTACAGGAAGTGTTAATTTAGTAGGTTTTTGTATGTTCTTCCAGTTTGTTATCTGTCTCTCACACTTTTTTGTTCTGGAACCTTTTATTTAAGGCGCTATATAAATATCAAGGTTCTTTATCTGTTTTGCACCTAAGGTTATTATAAGGCACATTACTGTTCGTGATCTTCATCCTGTGGTGATTTTTATTTTGTAGTATGTCACTGCTGAGCCAGCAGCCTTTCCTTTCCTTGGTACTGACGTGCCTGAAAGGCCAGGACGAGCAGAGAGAGGGACTCCTTACCTCCCTCTACAGCCAAGTGCAGCAGGTACAGCAGCTGCTTATTATAACCAGTTAAAATGTCGCATACTTTTGTCTCATTGTGATTCTGTTCTTACATCTTGGCCAGAATCAACAGTATGTTTACATCATTCTCGAGCATGGATTTGATTTCATCTTAGCACTAGTATAAGTCTTTTTCCAGAGCTTATTTGCATCTGTGCTTCCTGAAAGCACACCTCTGGGTTTGGCCTTAACTAAGACTGAATGCTGACTTATTTTTACAGATTGTCACTAACTGGCGTGAGGATCAGTACCAGGACGACTGCAAGGCCAAGCAGATGATGCACGAGGCTCTGAAGCTGCGGCTCAACTTGGTGAGGATCCTGTTCTATCTTCTCACAAGTTACCGGTATGTTTCTTTTTGCTAACATGTTTTTGTGTGATTTAGGTGGGCGGGATGTTTGACACGGTGCAGCGCAGCACACAGCAGACCACTGAGTGGGCAGTGCTTCTCCTCGACATCATCAGCAGCGGCACAGTCGACATGCAGTCTAACAAGTGGGTGATGAACTCTTTAAAAAAAAAAATAAAAATTCTTTTTCTTCTCCCTCCACAGTGTATGTCATGATCGGAACATGGCTACATGCTGTATGGAAACTGGCAGCAGATCAGTTTGTACTAAGATACTAGCTGTCAAAATGCTAAAACCTCAAGTCTGGCTGCTGTACAGTTCCACAGCCCTCCTGTTACTAACAAGTTTATGATTCAAGATTCAAAGTGCTTATTGTCATTCACACAGTGAGAAACAAGTTCCCTGTACAATGAAATTCTATCTTTGCTGTCCACAGCGAATGCCGAGACACAAGCAACCCTCACATGCATACACACAAACACAATAAATAAAACTAACCTGGAATATATATAAAGACTACTAGAAATATGCACCATGTACATTGTAGAATATGACTTGTGTGCATAGTAGTACAGTAATATGTGCAACTGCACGATAGTAGTAGTATCGTTAACAGCAGCCACTAATGACGCCAGTCAATAACTTGTTGTCGATGTGTTGTGTTATCTGGTGTCTCTGCAGAAACAGTTTGTGTGACTTGTCTGTATTTGTGTGTGTGTAAAAGCGAGCTGTTCACCACCGTGCTGGACATGCTGAGCGTGCTGATTAACGGGACACTGGCGGCGGACATGTCCAGCATTTCTCAGGGTGGCATGGAGGAGAACAAGAGGGCTTACATGAACCTGGTGAAGAAGCTCAGGGTGAGAGAGCCTATAAATTGCTCATACCATTATCAGTGTACAAAGATGCGTGACATACGGCTAAGTATGGTGACCCATACTCAGAATTCGTTCTCTGTATTTAACCCATCCAAAGTGCACACACACAGCAGTGAACACACACACCCAGAGCAGTGGGCAGCCATTTATGCTGCGGCGCCCGGGGAGCAGTTGAGGGGTTGTTGACCTCAGTTGTGGTATTGCTGGCCGAGACTCAAACTCACAACCTTAGGGTTAGGAGTCAAACTCTCTAACCATTAGACCATGACTTCCCCTAAAACTAATCCTTTTTTTTTTTATTTAAATAAATCTTTGGCCTTACTATTGACCAATGAGTCACTTCTCAGATATTAGACATGGTGTAGGTTGCATTTGATCATTCGTTTCATTATGTGTGTACCGTTTTTTTGTGCAGAAAGAGCTGGGGGATCGCCAGTCTGAGAGTTTGGAGAAGGTGCGACAGTTACTGCCACTACCCAAACAGACTCGGGACGTCATTACCTGTGAACCTCAGGGATCGCTTATAGACACCAAGGGGAACAAAATCGCTGGGTTTGAGAAAGAGGTACTCCTCTACACTCCTGTTCATTTTGTTAAACAGTTAATCAATGAAGTAAAGTGTATTGTCCCAAATGAGGCTTTACACACTATGCACTTACATTGTGTACTATTCTTTCTACTGTCTAGTGTATGAATTTTAGATCACCAAAAAAACACTAAGCTGATGTGTAAGCCATTTCCCAGTTGATAGACAAATGCATGTAAAGTGACGCTGCTAGATTTTGAATATGTACATTTTTTTCCCCACCGACGATTCGCATGCTTATTAAAAAAATTAATCGCACAATGGACGCAGGTTTAAGACATTCATAAGATAATTTGTCCACCATTTTTGTCCGCCACCTTGAAAAAACGTTCTACCTGAGCATCAGCACCTTGTAGCCACACCCCTTTTCCAGTATGTAAAAAAGCTACAGTTGTTGAGTGCATGAAGTGTCCAACTGTTTATGTGCACTTGTGCTTGCTGACACGCCCATTTCATTCTCAGCTAATGTGATTTCAGCTTTTTTTTTTTTAACTTTTATAATTCTAAGAAATTCCTTTTCCATCATTCCTTCTTGCTACAGGGTCTACAGGTGTCGACGAAGCAGAAGATCTCCCCTTGGGATGTATTCGAGGGCCTGAAGCACTCGGCTCCTCTTTCCTGGGGCTGGTTCGGCACAGTACGCGTAGACCGCAAGGTCACCCGCTTTGAGGAACAGCAGAGACTTCTGCTTTATCACACTCATCTGAAACCCAAACCACGTAGCTATTACCTGGAGCCTCTGCCCCTGCCCCCAGAAGAGGAAGAGCCTCCTACACCTGTGCCACAAGAACCAGAGAAGAAGATGGTGGAGGCTGTGAAGACCGATAAGAGCATGCCTAGTGTGGGTCCGGATACGGTCAAGAAGAAGTCCAAGAAGAAGAAAACTTCATCTGTAAATAAACCAGAGGTTGGTTATCTTCTGAAATTTGGGTAGTTTTTGTTCCAATTGGTTTTTAACTGACAGGTTAAATCACTGTAAGACAAATGGGCTCTGTTCACATTATTAATATCCTGCTCAGGTGATCCAATAACAAGGCAAACAAAATGTCAATATTATTACGTTAATGAACGGATCGTCAGTGACGTTTTCAGGCAGAAATGTCTTCGAAATTCTGTCTCGTTTACGACCACAGACCGTTTCATACGTTTCAGTCACGTGGTCTGTTAATGAAACTTAATGATTGTCTTCTCAGTTGTTAAAGCATTTATTTAAAAGTAAATAATTCTACATTTTCCTGCTCGGGCAATAACGGTCAATTAGGTGGTTCTTTTGCGTTAACACAATAAATATTAACCACCCACCTCCCAAACCACCTCCAAATATTGCGTAAGTGATCAGATCATCGGACACCGTTTGCTGTACTTAGTGCTGACTGCTCACAAGTCTAATCAAAGAGGATGCGTTTTAATGACCGGTGTAAACAGGGCCACAGAGTGAACGGCTTTACTACATTTATAAACAGACAAATGTTTTAAGTTCTTAAATGATCATTTGTTAAATGATCACTTCGGCTATGGGGTGGGGTGGGGGGTGGGAGACAGGGTTTGCTTCACAGAATTGTCACTAGTGTAAAAGAACATGAGTGTAACTTATCTTACACCAACCCTTTTCAAACTGCAGTGCAAAAGCTGCGTTGAGGAAATCAGGAATGTTTTCTAGAAGAAACTAATCAGTAGAATACATGGAAGGCCAGTGGGGAAAGTCTAGCATTCAGATGATTAATCACTTTGGTCATGTTACTCGGTTTGATGTGATTTTTAAGCGCCGACTAATTTGCTTATCTGTGTTATCCAGGACTACACGGCGCGCAACCCTGCTGTAATGTCATTTCACGGACCAGGCATGAATCCTGACATCATGAACATGAGCCAGCCCAACCACTCTTACAGAGCAATGCCCTACAACCAGGCGCCCATCATGTACACTCAGAATCAACCTCTTCCTCCAGGTAACAGGCCTGAAGATCACCTTCACCTCCTCTTATTAATCTAAACATCACTCGTCTGAAAACACTCGGTATTACGTAGCCTGGTCTTTATCGAGCAGTAATGATGTAAAGTTGAAGGTGATCCACAGTTATAAAAATCAACAGTGACCAATCAAATTATCCGGTGAACTGAAAACACACATGCATTTCTTTTAAAATAATTTTTCTGTGTTAAACATGCCACTAAAATACCTGTTGGTTTCGTTGGTTGAAAATGTTTATTGCGTTGTAATGCTGAAGTGTGCAGTTTTGTATCTGCTGTATACTGAATGAACAGAGTACTTTGAGTGATGTAGTGGACTCTGCCATGAGCATTAACCGTTAACTGCAGTACGGCTACATCCTGGCTTGTATTTCAAACGAGTGGCTTGTGAAGAAGTGAATTGAGACTTCAGACACAGTATCAGTCTTTACCAGTAATAAATACATTACCTTAACATATATGTACACAGCATGTATAGTTTTGAAGTTTTGATTTTGTTTTGTTTTGATATGTTTTTTTTAGACAGATTGAGATCTCATTCACTTTATTTCATTGGATTGTGTTGCAGGAGGGCCAGGACTGGAGCCTCCATATCGACCTCGCATGCCTATAAACAATCATCAAAAGATCATGCCCACGCGGCCCAATTACCCAGGCATGATATCCAACATTCCTGGTGGCATGGGCATGATGGGCATGGATAATAAGCAGTACCCGATTGGCTTCAAACCACAGGCCCCGATGCCGCAGGGCCAGATACTCCGGCAGCAACTGCAGGTCAGACTGGTGAGTCTGATAACAGACAATAAAACCCTATAAACAAAGAAGCAGCAGCTGAGCGAGATCTTAATTAGCTGTTGGTCATGTTCTCTCGACAGGTTTTTATATCAAGGCTCGATTTGTTTCTCAGGCCAATTTTCTACAATCACAAAACTGGTATCCAGGTTTTAGATTAGGCCTTGAACTGTGAAGTGTGTAGAATCTAATTGGAATCTAATGTCCAGTCGTTTAAAATGTTAAATCTAAACTTTTTTAAATAATCCTGCTTTTTTTTTTTTTAATGCCGTAAATTCCAACCTCAGCCTCTGTCTCCTCAGCTTCGAGTTCAGAGGTTGGAAATGACGGTATTAAAAAATTATTCCTGTGTGAATATTAAACATGTTAAACATCTGGACATTCTGCAGTAACAGAACGCAATCTCAATATCATGCATAACCAAAGAGGATGAAGCTGTTCTGTTAGGGCCTTTTTACACCTGGTCACTTCATGTGTTTTCTCTGATCCGATAGCTATCTGATTTGTTAAAACTGTTCCATTTACATTAGGCCACATAAATGCGTCTTGGCGAATCGGATATCAATCCGATCTTTCTACTCCCGCCCAATATGCAAATATATTTTACCTCATTTCCGGGGTAATTGAAATGGAACACGCTTTGGGGTATGCGGTTTTCAGAATGCAATCAAAAAGAAGATGAAATAACTTGTTACGACGGTTATGCTACAAAAAACAGCATTTACTGTTTGCTGCATTTTTGCTGGCAGCAGCAGCGCATTTTAAGACCCAACGAGACACCTGGGTGAAAGATCACTTGCGAGTGAAGTACTTCTGTTTGGGAGGAGTATAGCACTGACGTATGTGGCTTGAACATCCACATTCATTTACACCTGAAGTCCCAGACCTCCTCCTCGAACCATCGGATTTATATCCGTCTCGAAAACGTTTCGGAGGGCATTTAGACCTGGTCTTTTTACGATCGGATTGCTATCTGATCACAGAAAACGCATGAAGTGACCAGGTGTAAAAAGCCTCTTAGCCACCATATCTGATTTTAGGGCCGGGCGATAAAACGATAACGATATGTATCGCGATAGACACGTGATCGATAGCGATATAAAATGTGCTCGATACGACGTTCGATATTTTTTATTCTTCGTCGGAAGAAAACAGAGGTTGCGAAGCAAGTTTGGTTGCATTAACAAAGGCACTCGCTCTCTGGTAACCTAGCAACTTGGGGAGTAACACTAACAGCCAATCATGTAACAGTATCATGTTTGGTTGCACCATATTGTTGTCTCATGCTGGATTCCTCTTCCGTAACCGGCGACTGATGAGCAGAAAATGAGCCGCAGCGAGCGAGGAAATTGTAAATAAAAGAGGAAAAGTCAGCTCGCCAGTATGGCAGTTTTTTGGATATTATAACTAGGGCTGAAACGATTCCTCGAGTAACTCAATTACAAAAATTACTCGAGGCAAATTCCTCTGCCTCGAAGCCTCTTTTAATTCATTTTAAAGCTCACGTCACGTTCTTGTGCAATTATTGTGTGTGTGTGTGTGTGTGACAACGCGCTTAGCAAAAGGAGACGCGAGGAGTTAGCGGTCTTTTGATTTGAGGGCTGGTGCTAGTCGGGCTGCAAAATGGAAGGGCGCGATAACAATGTCAATGGGCAAAGAGAAGAAACAAACAGGAGAAAACGACAGAAAATGTCCAAGCTTTGGGACAGAGCATCTGCTTTCAGTAGCAGGAAACATTTCTTCAAAGCGCAGGGCAAACCTCAGTTCTGAGCATGTTGATATGTTTACCTTTTTACGTTGTAATCACATGCTCCTTTAAAGACTTTTAAAGCGCACACACGTTGAGAGAGAGAGAGACTTTTATATTTTGATTAATATATATATATGCTTAAAGCACTCGGTGTGAAACCATGCATGACTCTAGGTCCAAGTTCCTGTTCATGTTTTTTGCCTCTTAAATACCACAAAGCATTCCAAATTAGACAGTAAAGGTTTGTTATGCCTGAGCTGTAGATTTTGAATCTTTTAGTTCTGAAAGTTGCATGACTTAAAGGCAGTATTTTTGTATTATTATCACTATTTATTTTAATGTATGCCTTAGTTTTGATACTTTTTATAATTTATTTTTTTGTTTTTGCATCTCAGAAAAGGGTTCATTTAAAACCCAGAATGTTTGGCACTTAAATGTACTTAATTCTTCTCAGTCAACTTTGTCATTGTTCACAGTACAAGTACAGACAGAGAAACAATGGGTAATATCTAAATGTTTATTTTTGATAGAAAATATTGTTGTATGCATTGCATACTATACATTTTTTTTAAAAAAAGTTAATTTTTCTAAAAAAGGAAACCAATTAGTTATTCATTTTAAGAGACCAGTCTTTAATTGTACTCTCTTTAATTAAGCAAAAATACATTTTATCAGATTATTCGATTAACCGATGAAATTTTTGGTAGAATACTCGATTACTAAAATATTCGATAGCTACAGCCCTAATTATAAGTCTACGAAAATATACTTGAATAGTTCAACTTCAAGTATGATTAGAGTAAGAATAACTTGTTACTTTTTCATATTTCTGCAGGTTTTATATTTTAAACAATGTTACTGTACTGTATCAGGTTTGTTTTTTATATTACAGATGTATCTCAGTCTACCTCAGTTTTATTTATGTTTACAAAACACTGCACATATTTTAAATATTAAAATAATTTAAAAAAAATTAATTAAAATAAAAATGTTTAAATGTAATATTTTTCTCCTGGTCCTTATTTTAAATGGACCATAAAAAAGTTCAATAATTATCGATATTGACCGATATGAAACACTGATATCGTGATACAGTTTTCGGCCATATCGCCCAGCCCTATCTGATTTTATCTGAAGTCACAGGTATTTCTTTTCCTCAGAAAAACATGTAGCATGAACAGTCTACAAAAACCTGTCCTACCCAATACCCTCTGGCATCACCAAGGGTTAGGGATGTATTATTCTGCATGTGTCCAGGCATTGTGTAGTCATTAATTGTGTAGTGGTAGCTGTTTTGACATGATTGCTGAATACTTACTTTGTTTGTTTTTTTTGTAACTGGAGAACCAGAGCATGATTGGACAGCAGATAAGGCAGATGGCTCCCAATCAGCCGTACTCCTCCATGCAGCCGTCGCAGGTAAGAGCTTCTTCCTTGCATGCTTTTATTCCCTTCAGCTCCTTTAATTATAGGTTCTGTATTTGTAACAAAGTAGTTCAGGATGTTCAATACTGTATTTTATTTTTAATTCAGATGACTGAGCTTTGCATGGACATTTATTTCTGATCTCACACACTCAGTCACATGCACAGAGACAGACACACACAGAGGTACTGTATTAATAGTATGTTTGAGAGTTTATGACTCGTGCTTGGAATTGGTTCTGGTCTTGCAACAATTAGGTAAATATTTAGGGTACGGTTTAAAATAAAACAGGACTTTGATTGTCCTTTTCACAGTTTTTTGTGTTTGTGAGGAGATCGGAATTACACCTGTCATTGATGACATGACATTTGCTCTGTTTAGTGCAGGAAAATGTTTTACCTCTGATGCAGTGCCTTTATAAATCTTTTGTGCTAAAATCCGATGCATCAAGGCGGTTTGCTCAATAAACCATGGCTCACAACGACTGTCCTCATTTCCATACGTTTCACAGGGCTACACCACCTACAGTTCTCATGTAGGGATGCAGCCACACCCATCTCAAACAGGGGGAATAGTATCTACATACAGTAACCAAGGCTTCCCCGGAGCCCATCCTGGTACCAACCCTGCCGTAGTGGATCCTCTCAGGCAGATGCAGCAGAGGCCCAGCGGATACGTCCACCAGCAGGCACCTGGGGCGTATCCAGCCAACATGCAAAACCCACCGAGGTCAGTTAACACACACACAACATAATGCTATGCATTCATTCTTAGACTTTTGCCAGTCGGTTATATAAAACTGTAATGTGCTGTGGTTCTTAGTTTGAAAATCAGATAAGTGGCGGCACAGTTGAGCCATTGTCGAGCCACTTGTGCCCCTTTTCCACCAGAAAGAACCGGGTGCTGGTTCAGAGCTAGTGCTGGTGCTGGTTTGATGTTGGTTCCACTGGCGATCCTTCTAAGAACCGGTTTGCCTTTCCACCAGCTAGAGAGCCATCACAGAGCCGAGTCTGACGTCACTGTATACGTCTCATCTTTCCCAGCAGTGTTAGCGCAGCAGCAGCAGACACAACATCAACAATGGCGGATGTTGCTTTTCTGTTAATGCTCATGGCTTTGTGAACCTACATTGGCATCCAAACGCGGCGAATCCAACGTGTACGTGCAGCTCCATGTAATCTGTATAAACGGAGGTTGTAATCGAGAAAGTACATAACGTTATTTTATTAACACAGGAAAAAAGTTAGCCTTAACATGTAGCTACCTACTATCATGGGAGCTGATAATTGATCATATTGTGGTAAAGTAAAAGTGTATTAAACATTAGTATACTTAAGGTACGTTATCAAATGTAATCTAACAGTAGCCCCGCCCACAGCCCCTGACACAAGCGGTTCTTAAGTCTAGACCAGCAACGTTTTGGTGCCACTTAAGAACCACTTTTTCCTGGTTCAGAGCCGGTGCTTTGGCTGTTGAAACAGAAAGAACTGGTTCTAAATTAGGCTCTGGCTCCGAACCAGCACTCAAACTGCCTCGGTGGTAAAGGGGCATAATGTACACTTTTACGTAATTTATGTTGGACTGTTCTAAGCCTTTACAATGGGTTTTACTCACACTGTTCTGCTGAAAATTGATTTACTCACCCTACGTTCACACTCGCATGCTGTTTGTGTCTCTTGCATTTCTCTTATTTATATGTAGCAACTAATACTTTTATCATGTTTTAAGCTTCATAGTAGATTTATTGGCAGTTACATAGCTAGATACCTAACATTACTAGCTATATACACTGACTAGAGGCAGGAACAGTCTCCATACATCATTAAATAATACACACATGAATTTGAATAGTAGGAGGGGAACCGATCAACATCGGACCATGCGATTCGGATCAAGCCAGTTGTGTGGATTGGCTGCTTTTTTTTCTTTGACATCCCTAATTTGCATTGAGAGAATCTCTATACTGATGTTGCACTTGTTCTTAGCCTGTTGCTTTGGAGTGAACATAAGGTGAAATACACGTTTAATCTCAACTCGCTCTACTGTGTTGTAATCTGATCTCTGTATGTGACGCAGGTTTACCCATCAGCCCATGCAGCAGACTCCCATGATGCATGGCTTGGGTCAAGGCCACATGCAGGCACAGAGCATGCACCCCAACATGCGCACCAATCAGATGCTGGACCAGCAGCAGCAGCAGCAGCAGGCACAACAGCAGCAGTATTTGAGACAACAGGCTCTCCGGGTACTTTACCTTTACTGATGATTTTCTGATTTAGCTAGCGAGTGGGTTCTGTCCTTATGGTCTGTACCCAAAGGCTGTTGTTATTATTAATATGCATAAATATTATACCACTCTTACTTCTGTTGTCCCATGAAGGTATTTTATAAAGTGAGAAAATGCAGATGCGTTTTTAAATAGTGGTCTAAAACATAATTACTATACCATCTAACACAAACCATTTAAAAGTACAGGTACAAATTGTGTGATCAGGCAGGTAACTGTAAGCCACACATGCTAGACTGAGCACGTTTATTCAAGAACTTTGTTTGTTTATTTCTTTTAATATGTAAATGTCTGATAATATACGTGTGCGTCGCCCCCTGATGGCTTGGCAACTCATTCAGGGTCTATTTCTGCCTTTCACTTAGGTGAATGAGGGGATGTGGTAGCCTTGTGGTTAAGGTGTTGGGCTACCAATCGGAAGGTTGTGAGTTCGATTCCCAGGTCCACCAGGCTGCCACTGCTGGGCCCCTAAGCAAGGCCCTTAACCCTCAATTGATCAGTTGTACAAAATGAGCTAAATATGTAAGTCAATCTGGATAAGGGCATCGCCTAAATGCTGTAAATGAATGAAAGAATGATGTAAGTTCACATTTTTCACAGAATTATTGTACTAGAAGTGAATTCATGATACTACTTTTGTCATAAGCGGTTCCCTCTTGAGTTCCCTCAGTTCCCAAATCATAGATTAATGCTGAGTGATTGGCTGAGGCTATAAAGCAGGAAATCTGGGTTAGGAATAAAGATTCTCTGAATGTATTTATTAACAGTTCATTGTATCCTCTTGTGATTTCTGTGATTTGTCATCTCCACAGCAACAAGCTCAGCAGCAACAGCAGCAGCAGCAGCAGCAGCAGGTGCAGCAGCAGCAGGTCTCCTCTCAGCAGGTGCAGCAGTCACAGCAGGTCTCCTCACAGCAGGTCCAGCAGCAGCAGGTGGGCACAGCACAACCTCCAGGGCAGCCCCAGAGTCAGGCTCTGGGCATGCAGCCTCTTCCTCCACAGCAGCCCATGGTGAGCAGCCGTTTAACGGAGATTCAGCATGTGTAATGACAGAGGATCCCAAATGCAATTGGAGGCTTCCAAATTATAGACTTATAATGTTATACATTCTCCCTGACCTGTGTGTCTGTGTGTGTGTTTGTGTGTGTGTCTCTCTGTGTGTGTGTGTGTGTCTCTCTGTGTGTGTGTGTGTGTGTCTCTCTGTGTGTGTGTGTGTGTGTCTCTCTCTGTGTGTGTGTGTGTGTGTGTGTGTGTGTGTGTGTGTGTGTGTGTGTGTGTGTGTGTCTGTAAGTTCCCTCGGCAGGGACAGGGCATGCAGCAGACACAACAGCAACAACAAACTGCTGCTTTGGTCAGACAACTCCAACAGCAGCTGTCAAGTAAGTTAAAAAGCATGTAATACGAATAGGACAAGCCAAAGAAAGGCTTGTTTCTCGTCCCCCCCTCCCCCCCCCTCCCCCCCTTTTTTTTTTTTTAGAAAGTAAATATATATGGCTTAAAGAACATGGTGCCAAAACTTCAGCCAAAAAGAAGTGATTCCTATTTTCCGTGGAGTTAAGTTGAACATGATGATAAATATATAATGGCTGTGATGACGATGGGTTATGGAAAAAATCCTGGAAATTTTACATTTTCTATTGACGATGTAAAATGTAATGGTTTATGGTTCATCCACCTTGGACTACGTAAATTGTTCATATAAATTGAGTTCAACTCATTGTGTCAGATTTTAATCAAAAACATTTCCCCACGCAGACACACAGCCCGGACAGAACACCAGCTCGTATTACCCCAAGTATGAATGAGTCCTGCATCGCCCTTCTGAAACGAACGGGTCAAGTCTTCATGAGCTGGGAGTTCTTCAGACACTGACTTCAGGTCTAGAAGATTCCCAGCCGTTCCATATATCTGACCACAGTGCTGTTTCTAGGAATAACTCTTTCAGATTTTGTGTAATTCCACAGTCGTCTGAGGGACGGTGCTGTGAAACGGTGATCGTGAAGCCCAATGGAAGAACTTGATGTACAAAAAAAAAGGACATGAAATGATGAGAGCAATGCAGTGTCTTGGTTTTTCCTTTTAATTATTTTACTTTGTACAATTTTTCAGTTTCGTGTATTCTCATTAAAAAAAAGTCATGTCAATTTTTACATCTTGTCCCAGACTCTGACAAGTGAACCATCACAAAATAATAACAATAATACTCACGCACCGCTGCACCTACACACTGTACTACACCTATTATTATAATACACATTATCTTTAAAGCAAAAACTAGCACCAATGGAGAAGCCTCCTCAGAGCTGGACCGCTTTTATAAACTTCAGGGGAACACGCGCGCACACACACACAGACTGAATTAGATTTTCAAAATTGTGTGTGAGAGTGAGGGAATGAGTGTGTGTGAGTGTGACAGAGCGTGAGTGTGTGCCTGGGTGTGAGGGAGAGCATGAATGAGTGTGTCTAAGTGTATATGATGCCCAGTGATTGGCACCAAAGTAAGGATGTTCCCCAAGCCCTTCCTCTTAGGAACATTAGCTTTCAGAGAGCACATTAGACACTAATCACATCTTGGCTGATGGATTACGTTTAGGGTAAATGATATCTGCTAAACAATCAGGACGGTTCGAGCTCTCAGTGGACATCAAAGTTGAGCCAAATTAACTGTGTACAACCATAACCAAGCTTTCCTGCAGTCCATCTCGAGTGCTTACAGGGTTCTTTCACTTTTACCCATCACTTTTATATTATTTTCTCAAAAACTATGGTACATACTTTTGTGTACGAGACATGAGTCTTTACTTGGACCTCGCATTTTTGTCTGTTGGCTCATTTTTTACTTTTTGGTTCGGTTTGTTTCTCTCAATACGACTGTAAAGCACTCCGGTGTCTGGACCTAGCGCTCGTCCTTCGTAAGGACAATGTCTTCCTTCATACTTTGAGAGGAAATCGAGCGCATGATCCCAGCTTCTCTGATCAGCCCTCACCCCCAGCCTGGACAGGATTTTATCTGCCAGCACTGGCACAGCGGGCTGTAGGAGAACACCGTAGATCCTCAGACACTCCATACACACATGCAGTATGGTGTCATGCCAGAGTTTATCCTTGTACTCGGTGCAGTCGAGCTTCCATGGCGCGTGTCTTTGGACGAAGCTGTTGGTCAGCCGTACGCAAGTGCTGATGGCTTCCAGCGCTTTATACACGTGCAGGTTGTCAAAGTTCTGCTTCACTGAAACCGGTAGCCTTGAAACGGCCTCCAACATTTTGTAATCCTCCAGCACCGCTCTTCCGCTGGAGTCTTTTGGAAAGGAGACGTTGCAGAACGGAAGATAAACCTGCTCTGGGTTGAGAGAGGGTGCGGTGCAACGGTTGAGAAGACCGCCGAGAGAATCAGCCAGTTCGCTGTTGCACAACTTCGCCACCTTGTCATTGTCGTAGTCGCAGTCAGTCTCTGGAACACCTTGCCTGAGAAGAAAGTACCTCAGGCCGTCCACTGTGAACCTTTGCGAGCTCTCGAGGGGATCTACTACATTTCCAAGACTCTTAGACATCTTCTTTCCCTGCACCGTCCAATGGGAGTGCACGTATATGGCCTGAGGAAGGGGCATTTCTGCAGCCATGAGAAACGCCGGCCAATATATCGCATGGAACTTCAAAATATCTTTGCCTATGACGTGATGGACAGCACTCCACCACTGCGAGTACTTCTCTGGATAACCCGCAACAGTCAGATAGTTCACCAAAGCGTCCAGCCACACATAGATCGTTTGTTCAGGATCTCCAGGAACCGGAATGCCCCACTGCAGACGGCTTCTTTGTCGAGAAACCGATAAATCGGGAAGCTCGCTCTCCAACCACTGAAGGACAAGATGGTAAAACTTCTCTGGCTGAATGGCTTTAGGGTTCAACCTTAACCACTCCTGCAGCCTGCTTCGGAAATCAGAGAGGCGGAACAGATAGTTGTGCTCCTTCGTCCACTCCACCTGGTGGATAATACAAAGGTTATTTCAAAAGATCTTTAAATTGTGGCAGGCATTTATAAAAAGCATATCTAATAATCAAAACTAACTGTAGCTGAAAAACAATTTACAATTTCTCAGAAAAACAGGTTTTTATTTGCTGAAGTCCGTGGAGACAACAGACAGACAGACATCCGTTTATACCAAGATTAACAAATAGCTGAATTATGATGGATAGATAGAATGATGCACCTATTTATACCTTGATAGACGTATAGACAAAATTAGTGGCGAGATCTAAAACCCCCAGATTTCCTGTGCAGGTTCGACACATTCCACTGTAAGCTATCGTGTCAACAGTTAATATAAAAATCAGAGTAGGTTAGTCTCCTGACAGGCCTGAGCTATCAGCAACAACCGTCTCGATGTTTTCGATGGCTCGGGTTTGTTCATTACAGAACTAAGTCTATGTTAGGATTTCTGTAAAGCACTAAGCAGCAGAAGTAATGATGAAGTAACGATCATCTCATTTTCAGTACCTTATGTCCGCTCTCGGTGGAGATTTTGATGTCTCTGCCCATGGAGTCTGTGCTGTCAGTCACCTGGTTGGCTGTAAGAAAGCTCTCATCTGGTGTGGAGTACCAGCCTTCATAAGTGCCTTTATAGATGAAGCCTTTATCAAGCAGCTTGGCCCAGAAATGTTCCACTGCCCGTCTGTGTCTGTCCTCCGTCGTCCGCACGAAGTCCGTGTATGCAATATTGCAGCTCCTGAACACATCCTGAAATCTTTCGGATACCTCTGTGCAGAAACACATTGGCTCTTTACCCACTGCACTCGCCGCCTGCTGGATCTTCAGCCCGTGTTCATCAGTTCCTGTGAAAACATTTAACAGACAATAGAAGAAGCAGCAGCCTTTATTTTTGTCACATATACGTTACAGCAAAGAGAAATCCTTTCTTCACATATCCCGGCTTTGGTACTTGTGGTTGGAACGCAGGGTCAGCCATGATACTGCGTCCCAGAGCAAGAAGGGGTCAGGGCCTTGCTAAGGGGCCCAGCAATGGTGGCTTGGCAGTGCAACAATCCAGAGCCTTATCCACTTGAGCCTTAAAATTACCCTAAAATACAAAAGATATTTCTGTATTTCAGACAAGACGCCACGATCGCTCATGTTGACGTTATGTATGGGATAAAAAACGGCCTGAATGGAGATCAGATCTCTGTTGTTTCTCACTGGGTAATCTGGATAATCTGACATGACTCTCACTGATAAGCTGCATAAATCTACGATCTGGGCTGGAAAGAAATCGTCCTGAGTATCACTTAATCATACCATTCTGGTGGTGCTGTTGCACTCAGTCCCACAAACAGGATCCCAAATAATCCTCTTTAAGATATTCGCTAAGAGAAATTAATCTGATGCAGATGCTAAAACTGAAGTAGTGACTTGCTGTGATAGCTGTAGTCATGTTAAACACACCTCTCCACTGCTTCTCTCTTTCTACACATCCCGAAATTGTACCAGCTCCGATTGTCTTCGTGCCCTGAAGATTTTGGACCTCCACTGAGATGAGGGCGACTCTGTGAGAATCATGCGGCATCTAGAGATGTACTAGCTCCAGTCAGACTCTGCTATACTAAGAGGAGATGTGAACTCCATGTGGTCTTTGAGGACAACAATCTTCTCATCAAAACAACATCTGTTTGACTGTATATTTATAATCACACCCTCTAGTGTCACCCATATGAGGATGAGGTTCCCCTTTGAGTCTGGTTCCTCTCAAGGTTTCTTCCTTTACTGTCTAAGGGAGTTTTTCCTTGCCACTGCTGCCTGAGTCACCTCAGGCTTGCTCATTAAAACAAACACATTTAAATACATCTAATATTAATCTTGGATTTTTGTATTATATTAATCTTTATATTATTCTTTATATTAACATTTTGTTCTATGTTTTTGTTCTGTAAAGCTGCTTTGAGACAATGTCGACTGTAAAAAGCGCTATACAAATAAAATTGAATTGAATTGAAGACGAACTTGGATGAACACGTGTTGTGATGACGTCACATGATGTGTCTTGGCCCAAATCTGTGGTAATATTGAAACCTTGCAAACTCCTCTGAATATCTCCTTAAGGGACTGTATTAGATTTGTTATTATTGTGTCATAAAAGCTCTCAAACATTTAATAAAGAGGATTATCAGTAGGATCTAATATTACATGTGTGTTTATGCATTTTTATAAATGTTGTGAGGCTGTGTGATCCTGGTTCAATCCTGAACTCTTTGTGAGCACATACATGGTTGTTTCCTTGGGGTTCTCCGGTTTCCTACCACATTCCCTCATAAATTAACAAAGTATATGTTGGTGTCTCATGCAGAGTGTATTTCTGTTCCATTTCCTGCGACAGTCTCCGGATCCACTGCGACCCTGACTGTGATATAACACATACTAAAGATGGATGGGTAGATGTAAAGTTGCAGTGTGATAAAGATATTAATCAGTATTCCTCATGAGATTTACATTTACATCATTTCCAAAGCGTCTTTCGTTTATCTCATTTATACATGCATATAGCTGAGCAACTGATGGTTAAGGGCCTTGCTCAGAGGCCCAGCAGTGGCAGCTTGGTGGACCTGGGATTCGAACTCGTGACCTTCTGATCAGTAATCCAACACCTTAACCCAGCGGTGTCCAATCTTATCCGGAAAGGGCTGGTGTGGGTGAAGGTTTTCATTCCAACCAAGCAGAATCCACACCAGAGTCTACTAAAAGCCAAGAACAACTGATTAAACAGGTGGAATCAGGTGTGGCTTCTGCTTGTTTGGAATGAAAACTTTCACCCACACTGGCCCTTTGTGGATAAGATTGGACACTGCTGACTTAAGCACATCCCACATATGATATATAATATATATATACATATAAATATTAGTTTTTTCCCCCAATTTATACAGAGTGTTAAGGGCCTTGCTCAGGGGCCCAGCACTGGCAACATGGTAGACCTGGGATTTACATCATTTAGCAGACACCCATATCCAGAGTGACTTTTTTTTTTGTTTTGTTTTGTTTTTTTTCCAATTTATACAACTGAGTTAAGGGCCTTGCTCAGGGGCCCAGCAGTGGCAACTAGGTGGACTTGGGATTCGACCTCATGACCTTCTGATCAGTAGCCCAACACCTTACCCACTAGGTGATGGATGTCACCTTCACATGTTTCTACAAATGAAGTGAAAACGCACCTGTAGCGAACCTGGAGTTAAACCCCTGCAGCAGCTTGTATCTGTGTAAACAGTCAGCTGTCACGGCGGAATACACGTGTCCGACGTGAGGAGAGGCGTTCACGTAAAAGATCGGAGTGGTGATGTAATGTGACCTCACGTCTCCTGCGCACGTGTGGACACTCGGTACCGGAAGTGGTGGATAAAAACCAGGTTGTTCTCCGCGAGAGCCGTATTTTAACAACCGTATCAATTGTCTGCCGTTTCTTTGTACGATTAAACTTTGAGAGCTCATTGTGAAAGTGAAATCTCTCGACTTACAGGACTTCCGGGTGGCGAAAATCAACACATAATTAAACCCCGTCTTCTGTGCTGTGATTGGCTAATTTTACACATACAACGGAAAGGAAACGCGGTTAATAAAAGTCTTTATAACAAACGCTTGGTTGTCGTAATTAACCTTTTTTTGACATGCAAATATAAATACGTTTAAGTTTTATATAACAAAACATTTATAACATAAATACAAATTTGTATTCGTCTACAGTCGCCCTTAAAAAAACTTTGCATTTGTATTTATGCACCATTGGACATAAATGAAATAAATATATGTGTATAATAGGCTCATAGCTCCAGGTTCTTCAATTTAATCCTGTTCTGTACTTTGTGATGTTGTGGGCTTCTTTGTGTTCTCTGGTTTCTTCCCACCTCCCTTAAACACAGGTGGATCAACTAGTCTATTTTATCCCTATTTATAAAGGTTTGTGTGCACTGTGTCCTATACTGAACCTTCAACTCATCCACAGTGAATCGTCCCACTTTGTGCAGGTTTCCCAGGATCCATAGTGACCATGAGCTGGATAAAGTGGATTAAAATGACTGAATGTGTAACATTCAAATTTATCACCCATATCAACTTAAGAACAAAGCATAGACTCTCTAAACAATTGGAAGACAAAGAGACAATACAGATTAAAATAATGAATAATAAGTTTCTAAATAATAATAAGAATAACAGGAATAATAATAATAAAAATAATAATAATGATGATGATGATGATGATGATGATGATGATGATAATAATGATGATGATTTTCCAGTGCTATCATGGTGAACTCTCCTAAACTGCCCCCAAACGTGACACAGAACAAAATGAATTGTGATTAGTTACTTTACATGTCAGTTAGAAGCTGATATGGGGTACAGTTTGGGGTACAGAACTGTCTATGTGAGATTACAGACTAATTCTATTGCTAATGCTTGTCTATTGGTGCTCAAACTCTTATAAATACATTTATGGCATTTGACAGACATTCTTATTATTAAGAGTGACTCAGCCAAGTATTTTTCAATGAATACAATGAAACTGGTTCACAAGGATATGGACTACAAAAACCATAATTATTCTTAAAATATTGCCAAATTATGTATATTGCAAGTTTCTTTATTTCAGGTTTATTTCTTAGAAATTAGTCCTGCCCCAGATAATTTTATTTATTTACTATTTTTAAGAGAAATATTCCTGACAGCTTTGTCTGGTTTTCACTCTCACAGAGGTTTGACAGCACAAATTAACAGTAACGGTTAATATCCAATTTTAACAGTGCATTAATGAATCAATTAAATAATTAATTAAACGATTGATTGATAGATTTTTAGATCAATTATCTACGTGTCAGGTTTTCAGTTTAGGTTATTTATTTAATTATAGATAAATTATTCCATTATCTACTCGTCTCATGTTTTCAGTTCAGTTACTTAATTTATTAATTTATTTATAGATAAATTATTCCATTATCTACTTTCCCTCAGGTTTTCAGTTCAGTTTATTTATTTATTTATTTATTCCATCATCTACTTGTCTCATGTTTTGAGTTCGGTCAATTTATTTATTATTGTATTAATTTATTAATTATTTATTTATAGATAAATTAGGGGGGCACGGTGGCTTCATGGTTAGCACGTTCACCTCACACCTCCAGGGTCGGGGTTCGATTCCCGCCTCCACCTTGTGTGTGTGGAGTTTGCATGTTCTCCCCGTGCCTCGGGGTTTCCTCCGGGTACTCCGGTTTCCTCCCCCAGTCCAAAGACATGCATGGTAGGTTGATTGGCATCTCTGGAAAATTGTCCCTAGTGTGTGAGTGCGTGAGTGAATGAGAGAGTGTGTGTGTGCCCTGAGATGGCTTGACACTCTGTCCAGGGTGTATCCTGCCTTGATGCCCGATGACGCCTGAGATAGGCACAGGCTCCCCGTGACCCGAGGTAGTTCGGATAAGCGGTAGAAGATGAATGAATGAATAGATAAATTATTAACTTATCTACTTGTCTCGTGTTCAGTTCTATTTGTTTATTTCTTAATTAATTTATAGATAAATGATTCCCCTATTCTACTTGTTTCAATTGTTCAATCAATCAATCAATCAATTAATTAATTAATAATAGATAGATTATTTCCTTATCTACTTGTCTCAGGTGTTCAGTTCAGTACACTGTTGCATGTTCTCACCATCTCTTGTCCATATAAACTAATATTTCTTCCTGGTTGACTTTTCTAGTTTCTACTTGTGGGGATTAAATCACGTGTAGCTGTTCATCATCATCTCTTATTTAAACCTACACATGAACCATTACACAGTTTCATCATTATTCTCGTACTATATTTTACTCTAATGCATTGTTTCCAAATTCCGTAAACACACAACCGGTGCGTGTAAAAAAACGTGTTCGTTCGATCAGATTCGTTTCTTCACGTGCTTTGCAACTTTTGTTGTTCCGGCGTTGGACATCCTCGATCTTTGAACCGGAAGTAGTTTTCCCAACCATCCTCTCGCCACCGGCTTCAGCGCATCAGGGTTGTTGTAATGAAGAATTAAAACATTTCGCATTTTCTATAATAATAATAGTAATAATCGTTTGCTGTTGTAATCGTATCGTGAAGCGCTTTAGTGTTTGTATTAGCTGCTGATCGGCGCTGTTGTAGTTTAAAAATGTCTGTGGTGGGGTTTGATGTCGGGTTTATGAGCTGTTACATCGCGGTGGCACGAGCCGGAGGCATTGAGACCATAGCGAATGAATACAGCGACCGGTGCACACCGTGAGTAAACATGGACAACAATATCACACACCAGCGTGTATAATCTGTGCTGTTTTAGCACTTAATTCGCTTACGGTGAGCGTGAAATGTGTGGGGTCGCTGATGCTAAGGCCGCGTTCCGAATCGCTCTCTTCTTCACATATAGTGCACTACGTAGTGCGAGAAATCCAGCGTTCTAGTGTGCCTACGTAGCAAGTACGCAGCGGTTTGGGACACAGCCCAGCTAGCACGCGCTGCTAGTCTGGCAGCTAGGTTTTAACGTTCAATATATGTTCAAAAGCTAAACCTGTTTCAGGCGTGTTTGAGACGTGACGCCGAATTGAAACAATTTTACCGTCCGTGTTATACGAGACGACTTTAGGTATGTTTATGTTATGTTTGACTTTACGACTTTATGTTATGTTTTATTTTTAATAAAGAAAGAGAAACGCTAAGCTAACGCTATTAGCGCTAAGCTAACAGCCTGAAGGAGACGTTCTAGAAGATTCTCCTCCTCACTGAGCTGCTGCTTGTGGCCCTGCAGCTCTTTGTTCATTACACTTTATTCGCGTTTATTTAACACGTTTCATCGCTTATAAGGCGTTTTTTTTAGCTTCACGATACCTGTAAGATTTCTCAAATATTTCTACTTTAATATCCACTTCATTAACTGCGAATATTTTAGAACATTCTGCACATTTACGAATGACAGACAGATGTTCTGGTTGATATGGTATCAGATATCAGTTTTTTATATATATATATATATTTGTCCTTATGAAACAATTATTGGTCTTTTTCTTAATGGGATTGAACCTCTGTCTAAAATAACACCAGCCCTCCATCCATCCTTTAAGCCTTTATAGGTACAGAGATGATATAATAGTTCAGTGTGAATGTTTGTTCTCCATACAGTAATACAGTACAGATGCTGGATTTAATAAAGTTCAGTTTAATCCACAGCAATGTCGAGGTATCAGATGTGATTAAGCAGAAAGTGTTGCTTAATGTCCTATAAAAGCAGCTCTGATGGCATTTACAGCAGCTAGATTTATAGTAATGATAATTTCTTAAAGTCTTGTGGATGCCAAATGTCTATACCAAGCGGATTAAAACGTGTTTTTGGTTTTTAAAGAGGAAAAAAAAATAAGCATCAACTTTTCTGCCAGGAGATTTAACAGGTTTATTTAACATTTTTTGGAAGTGGCAGAATTTTTGTAATGGTCAGTTTTGTGCCCTTATTGTAACTCAAGCTTAGACTTAAATGATAAACAACAGATGGAATGAAATGAATGTAATTTCATTCAAGTCTAAGTTACAGTTCACCATTTTCTATAATCTAGTTTAAAACGCATTCACCTAGCACCACCAAGTGTGTTTGTTGTTGCATCACAGTCCAGCACAATGTGCGGTCTGCCCTCTTCCGTATACATTTACGGCATTTAGCAGACTCCCTTAATCCCTTACATTTATCCCATTTATACAGCTGAGCAATTGCGGGTTAAGGGCCTTGTTCAGGGGCCCAGAATGACAGCTTGGTGGCCTTGGGATTTGAACTCACGACCTTCCGATCAGTAATCCAGCACCTTAAACACTGCGCCATGAGTGTCGGTGGGATTGAAAGAAATTATTCAGATTTATTTTTTCAATAAGCGCATGTTCCAAAATGTGCTATTCACTATGCAGTTGATTTTAGACTGCCATCGGGGTGTCACTCTGCGTTTAAAGGGTTTAGGAATTAAACCTTATATGAATCATTTTTATCCCTTTAGAGTTGCTATTAATGGTTTGGAATGGCTGTGACATGACACAAAAAACACTGAGCAAGCATAAAGCACAAAACCCTAAACAGTTCCCATGTGTAAAGTTACAGTTACAAAGCCCTGACAATGGAAATAAAAAAAAATCGTCTTACGCTCTCAACAATTCCACCTCCTTGTTAAATTGTTTACGAGAAATGTTCATCCTACAGATACACCGTTTGTATAGAAACGTAAGCGTATTAGAATGAGCGAAAGAGTGTGAGCCTCTATAAAGGGCCGATCAGTGACTCTAGGATTTGGCTAATATTCTGTCAGTATCTCTTCTTCTAAATATAAAACAAAATACATGTATTGTTGATGCATTTCTATAATATAGGACACAGAAGCACACAGACACAGAAGCATGTAACCTTTATTTTGTGTGTGATTTTAGAGCATGTGTTTCATTTGGCCCAAGAAATCGATCCATCGGTGCAGCCGCAAAAAGCCAGGTATGTGAGGAATAGATGCTTTTGACGAAATGATTAAAGGCTGCAAATGAAAGCTTCATTTCTCTTTTTCCACTTTAAATCCCAGTTGGTGACTAACCATAAGAACACCGTCCAGGGATTCAAGCGTTTCCATGGCCGTGCTTTCTCAGACCCATTTGTTCAGAATGTCAAATCCAGTCTCGTTTATGAACTTTCTCAAATGCCGACAGGGACAACAGGAATTAAGGTGAGTGATGGAGAACTGCACTGAAATCACACAAGGAGCAACAGGAATAGAGTTACATTAATATTTGTTTATTTGTTTGGCTGGCGCTTTCAACTGAGGCAACATGCAACCCAGTCCAGGATGTTAAAGCAGCTGAAGTACATTTTCACTCAACAGAAAGATGTACAAAAGAATAGAATTAGCCACAATTAAATCTGAGGCTTGAAGTAAATCTGATGCACTCTTACTGCCTACTGTAATTACCACACACCAATAACAATAATTAGTAACTGAGTAGCAGGTTTTCCCTCAAATTGATGGCATTAGTAATGGAGCACACCTAGATACACACACACACACAAGGTGATTCCACAATAGAAAAGGAACATGCCTGAAGGTTGAAGGGGAATCTGTAGTTTTATGAATGTCACATGACTGTCATTCCTCTGGCATTGCTGATTACATCATCTCTCTCCCACATGAGCATCACTGATTTACTGATTGTTTTATCCCCAAGCATCTCTTTGAAAGATGTGTTTTATAAGATGCAACCAGGAAAACATTTACAATTTTCATCATACAAGGATTTGTCATGTTGTAAAGATTTTTTTTTAATAAGCTAGCTCCAGGTTGATGCTTCTAAATCTTTCAAACTTTCAATCTTTCTGTCCCCTTCTTGACGTTTCTCTGACCTTTTCTCAGGTTACGTACATGGAGGAGGAGAAGGTATTCAGCATTGAGCAGATCACAGCCATGCTTCTTACCAAACTGAAAGAGACTGCTGAGGGAGCTCTGAAAAAGCCCGTGGCTGACTGCGTTATTTCAGTGAGTTTGATTTGATTTGTTCTTTTCGAATTCTTTTCGCTTCATTGTGATGTTTTAAGTCTCTCTTGAACTGGTATTGAGCTATTTACATGATTTTTATTTTTATCAAGCCCTTCTGTCTGCCTAGTAGTCCATGTATGGAGGTGGAGCTATCTTGGTCAAGACCACACCCAGTATCATAGAATTGTTTCATTTCACTTTGATGATTGATTTGCAGTGATTTATTTATTTATTTATTTTGCACTTAGCTGAACCCAGCTCTCACTAGTTTGGTCACGTTGTGCAGATTTACTGTCCTGTAGCATCACATAAGTCATGTCCATGTTGTTTTTAAGATTCCTTGCTTCTACACGGATGCTGAGAGGAGGTCAGTCATAGATGCAGCTCAGATCGCTGGACTCAACTGTTTGAGGCTCATGAACGAAACTACAGCAGGTAAATTCACCCGCAATTAATCTGGAACCGCTGCAGGTTTGTTTCACTTTTTGTTGATTTTCACAAGCTGAAGAATAGATGAAATTTCTTTCACCCTACAGTGGCCCTGGCATATGGGATTTACAAGCAGGACCTGCCAGCCCCAGAGGAGATGCCCAGGACTGTGGTGTTTGTGGATGTTGGTCATTCAAGCTACCAAGTTTCTGTGTGTGCCTTTAACAAAGGCAAGCTCAAGGTGTGTACTAAAGTGGAGTTTCCATGTCAGAACACTCGCTATGGATCTGAATTGGAATTTTAAATATGGTGGTGGTCTTTAAATGTGTGTTTGCCTGAACAGGTCCTTGCAACAGCCTTTGATGCACAGTTGGGAGGCAAAGACTTTGATGAGGCGCTTGTGAACTATTTTTGTGAGGAGTTTGCAAAGAAGTACAAGCTGGATGTAAAGTCCAAGCCCAGGGCTCTGGTTCGCCTCTACCAGGAGTGCGAAAAACTCAAAAAGCTCATGAGTGCCAACTCCTCTGACCTGCCTCTCAATATTGAGTGTTTCATGAATGATATCGATGTCTCCGGACGCCTCAACAGGTAAAGATAAGAGAATATTTTGAATATTCTTTGATTTTAAACGAAATAAACTGTTTATTTTATATTTAGTAAAATAATCGTAATGAATAGGATTCAGATTAGGATTATTTAGGGGCTTTTTACACCTGGTCACTTCATGCGTTTTCTGTGATCGGATAGCAATCCGATCGTAAAAAGACCAGGTCTAAATGCCCTCTGAAACGTTTTCGAGACGGATATAAATCCGATGGTTCAAACCACTTTAGGAGGAAGTCTGGGACGCATTTCAGATGTAAATGAATGTGGATGTTCAAGCCACATACGTCAGCGCTATACTCCTCCCAAAGGGAAGTACGTCGCTCGCAAGTGATCTTTTACCCTGCTGTCTCATTGGGTCTTAAAATGCACTAAATGCAGCAAACAGTAAATGCTGTTTTTTGTAGCATAACCGTCGTAACAATTTTTTTCATCTTCTTTTTGATTGCATTCTGAAAACTGCATACCCCAAAGCGGTGTTCCATTTCAATTACCCCTGAAATGAGGTAAAATATATTTGCATTTTGGGCGGGAGTAAAAAGATTGGATTGATATCCGATTCGCCGAGACGCATTTATGTGGCCTGATGTAAATGGAACAGTTTTAACAACAACAAATCAAAACAAAGAGAAAACACATGAAGTGACCAGGTGTAAAAAGGCCCTTAGATGGATTAGCTTTATTATGACAGATGTGTTGAAATTCTAAAAGTGTCTGTGTGACACAATGCGTTTGTGTTTAAATAGCAGGCTAAACCTATGGTGTGGTTATGAACAAGAATAAATGTGTATTTCAAAGTAGCTTCACGAGTGTTATATTGTACACAGATTGTTTTTGTGGTTTAAAATTGAAAGTTGAGTCCTTTTACATTTGTGCATAGGATTATAGACATTGACCAAATTATTAGGAACGCTGTGTGAAGATGCTTTTCTTTAAACAATGATTGTAAGGAATAATTTAGTTACCGTACCCTTCCTGTCAGTTTGAACCCCTTTGTCCTTTCTCCTTTGACCTCACTCATTGTGGTCAACATGGTATGTGTGTTTGAGTTTGTTCTACACATCCTGAACTATAAACTCATAGAGTCGGTGTTTACTTTCTTGTATTCCTTCAGAGGTCAGTTTGAAGAGATGTGTGCTGACATTCTGGCCAGAGTAGAGACACCGCTTCGCAGTATAATGGAACAAGCTAGTGAGTAACACAAGTCTGTTTATTTGTATAGATTCCTTCCTAGAAATCACAAAATCTTATATTCTGTCTGTTCTTCTTGCTGTAGATTTGAAGTTCGAGGACATTTATGCTGTAGAAATAGTGGGAGGCGCATCGAGAATACCAGCTGTTAAAGAGCGAATCAGCAAATTCTTTGGGAAGGAACTGAGCACGACCCTGAATGCAGATGAAGCCGTGGCTAGAGGATGTGCCCTTCAGGTCTGCACTCAGCATCCTGCGATATTTCATTTGAAGTGCTGCAATAAACCTTTATCAGTGCTGTTCTTAATGGGAAACTGTGAATTTAGTGCCTGAGGGAACATTTACAGAGTGCAGAGAAAAGAATAAGATTTAAGACCTATTTAGCAATTGCAGTGGGTGAAGTTATGGACTATTATTGCGTCTCTGTAAGATTTATATTCTCATAAAGTGTTTTCCTTCCACAGTGTGCAATTTTGTCTCCTGCCTTCAAAGTTCGTGATTTCTCCATAACAGATGTAGTCAATTATCCAATCTCTTTGAAATGGAACTCAGCAGCAGAGGATGGTGTAAGGTGCGAACTCGAAAATACATCTTTCCTACAATTAAAGTTCACTTAACTTTTTAAACCGATAATTGAATTTGTATTTAGTTAAATAATTTCAAATCTAGTCTTAAGGTTTCTAGAATAATAAGTTGAACCTGAAGCCTCTTATTTAGTTTACTTGAATATAACCGTGGATGCTAGCGTGGTGTTAAGAAAGTAAACCTTTAATTTATTGTTTTTAGTGAATGTGAAGTGTTCCCAAAGAACCATGCAGCTCCATTCTCCAAGGTGCTAACCTTCTACCGGAAAGAGCCCTTTTCTCTGGAAGCCTACTACAACAGCCCTAAAGAGCTACCGTACCCCGATCCCACAATAGGCAAGTTATACATACAAGGATCTGTTTTTTTTTTTTTATTATTTCATTTTTGGTAAATGATAAATTGCAGCTATGTGACTTAACACGGTGCATCCGTTGATTAGGACAGTACATGATCCAGAAGGTTGTGCCCCAAGCCACGGGTGAGAGCTCTAAAGTGAAGGTCAAAGTTAGGATGAACATCCATGGAATCTTCAGTGTGTCCAGCGCTTCACTGGTAGAAGTGTTGAAGAACGAGGAACCTGAGGAGCCCATGGACACAGAACAGACCACATCACCGACCACAGAGAAAGAGGAAGAGGTGCTACACCTTTTCACATTATGCAGTTACTTACTCCAATAAAAGTCTACTTACTTTTCCCCACATTTACCTAAACACTAATCGGTGTACATCTTTTTATTGTATTTTTATTTTGGACACCTTGATACTTATACAGCATGTACTAACCTTGCATCCAGACTGGATTTGCAGAAACTTGGTGAGACTCGGGATTGATTGCATCAAACACAGCAGATAGGTGTTGATCATAATGAGCATTTCAGCCCTGTAAGTTGTGAGCCCATGTTCGCTGGGAGACACTAGACATGCAATGGTTGTGGTGTGAATTTTAGATATTTAAATATATTGACGTGTTTCAAATGTCGAGTGCAAGTGTATTACTGTGTGCTCTTTTTTTCTTTGTTTTGCACAAATCCTTATGACCTTGATGATACAAGCCAGCAGGGTCTATGTGCTTTAAACCAATACTAAACAGAGTTCCTATTGCATGGTAGCATTACACAGTAAATGTTACCATCACATAGTCAATTCCGCGGTTTTCCACACCTAGTTTTTCATGGTCACAGCTTTCCACCATGAGGTTTTGTTGATTCCAGATTATCACTACAACTGAAGAAGAAGTATGTAGATGCCATTAAAAACTTGCCCATCCATTAACAAACCCTGTGTGAAGGATGTTGGCTCAAGGACAGTGTTTTTAACTGTGTATCTGATGCCTCTCCTCATCCTCCTCCTCCTCCTTCTTCTTTATAAACTTGTACTTTTTACTATTTTTAATAAAATAAAACCCAAAACCCGATTGGCTGCCATGGAAACAAGTCAAGCTCTTTGACATGTCCTGCCCTATGCACATATTTCAGGTAGAAATGTACAGCTGATGTACATTATGATGATAAACTAGAACATAAGTTCATTTGCATTCTGTTTACATAAATATTGGTGAAGTTGCATTTGTATGCACAAAGCTTTCATCCACTCTATGACTGTAATGTATAAATATACTGTTTTTTCCATCTTCTAGAACAAAATGCAGGTGGATGAAGATCAACAGAAGGCCCAGGAAGATGGAGAGAAGAAAGCAGAGACAGAGGAGATGGAAGTAATACAAGATTAATGCTACATGCCCCAATTTTCCTTGTACTTAATAGAAACTGTTTTCTCTGCTGTTCAGACCTTCAGGGTTTCGATCATGTGCTGACTGAATGTTGTTTGCGCTTAATTTAGACATCACCAGAGGAAGGCAAACAAGAAAAGAAGACAGATCAGCCTCCGCAAGCTAAAAAAGCAAAAGTGAAGACAAAGGTCCTGGATCTGCCCATTGAAAACAATCCACAATGGCAGTTAGCGATTGAAATGCTTAATCTGTTCGTGGAAAATGAGGTCAGTCTTCTAGAAGTCCATTATTAAGACAAAGGTTTTTTTTTTTTTTTTTTTAGATGTCTTTATATGTGGCACTTTATTATTTCTAAACAGGGAAAGATGATCATGCAGGACAAACTGGAAAAAGAACGTAATGATGCCAAGAACAACCTGGAGGAGTACGTGTACGAAATGAGGGACAAACTGCACGGGATTTATGAGAAATTCATCAATGAAAGTGTGAGTACTGTGCTGAGGCAGACCGCAGCAATCACTTCCACATCTCTGAGCGTAGACGACAAACATGATCATGACCCACATTATACGTGTGAGAGGTCATGAACCAGACTACAGCTTTTTAGATATCACGTCTAAGATCATCTGCTCTTGCCAGGGATGGAATCAAGAAAGGTCACAGATGCCATACTTGAGACTGAAATGTTGGGGGGTTTTTTCCGTTCCTTTTTTTTTGTTTTCTTACATTTGTAGAAAGTGTTCCACAAACACTGTGGAGCTGAACAAACAATGGCAATGGAGTTAAAGGAATGATCTAAACTAATGAAAGCCAGATTTTTTTTTTTGTCACACTTGCGTTATTCAGCGTACATTATTCATAATAACTCTGCTTAACTCACCTACTGCTTCTGGACATGGTGCACACATTCTTTACAGGCAGGATTTCTGAAAAGAATAACAAGTGGAAAATCTGAATATTTCAAGGGCAATTTGCTTAAAATGTAGATTATTTTTAAACGTTATTTAATAAGTATACCATAACCTTGAAGTTGTCCCTGTTTTGGTCTTCATATGTGAAACTGACAGTGTGGATGTTTTCCACATCACATTGTAATCAATCATCATTCTTCAGTAGCTCTTAAACTTGAACGCTTTCTCAAGTCAAGTTAGGTAACCTCTTGTCATATTGCTGTATTTCGTGTCGGTTACATCACACCAGAACTAAGGAAAGTACCTTATTTTTGGTCCAACCCGCAAAAGGAAAAAGTGAGAAGAGCCTGCTGACTGCTGTTTATCACTTCATCAGCAGTGGAGTTTAATCTGAACATCTATATTGAGTGAACCAAACAGAGATCATAGACATTCCTGAACATTGTGTAGTTTGTTTGTTTACTCATCTTTCTTCTGTTTTTCGTTTTGGCACAGGACAGGGACACGCTGTCATTAAAACTGGAGGACACAGAAAACTGGCTGTATGAGGATGGAGAGGACCAACCTAAACAAGTGTACATTGACAAACTTGATGAATTAAAGGTGACTTTCAGTGTGTCTGTGTGCTTTGGGTTGAGTATAAACATTCTTGGTGTGTTTCAACAACTGTTTTGTCCTGTTTATAGAAACTGGGCCAACCCATTCAAGACCGATACACAGAGTCTGAGGAGCGGCCAAAAGCTTTTGATGAGCTGGGTAAACAGCTTCAGCAGTACATGAAGATTGTGGAGGCCTTCAAGATGAAGGTTAGTGTTAATCAGAGATGGGGGTCTTGAGTCATATGACTTGACTCGAGTCAGACTTAAGTCGCAAATTTGAGACTTGCTTGACAAATATTAAAAAAAAGACTCTACTAGACTTTGACTTGACATTCATGACTTGAGACTTACTTTTGACTTGCATGTGTGTGACTTACTCCCACCTCTGGTGATAATTCCTATAGAGTTGTGTATCTCTATTTATCTGTCCCTTATTCAACACATTTGTCTCACCTTGAAGGAGGAGCAGTATGAGCATCTGGAAGAGGCTGAAATTCAAAAAGTTGATAAGATGGTGAATGATGTTATGATCTGGATGAACAGCAAAATGAATCAGCAGAGCAAACAGAGCCTCACTGTGGATCCAGTGGTGAAAGCTGCAGAGATTACAGCGAAAACAAGGGTGAGCTTTACATTGTGGTCAAATTCTCACAGCTGCGATAACCCACATTTTCTACTTAAAGGGGTATTGCTATTAAATATAAATACTCCCCGACCCACCAACGTTTTCTCTCAGATTTGATCTTGCCCACTAAGCTAAATCCCCCATGACATGACGACTACTAATTTCCTAGTATGTACGTCTTCAAAGTCACATGAAGCCGGTCTGCATCACAAGTCCATGTAGCACATACCTTCCAGTGCTAATGTAATACACAACAATAATATCTAACAATAAAATTGGCATATCGTCGCTGTCGGGCGGAATCCTCGTATCTCCAAAACCATTATTTTTCAGGAAATTAAAAAAACGCCGTACCTTATCTGCAGTGCACAGGGTTTAGTCCGCGTTGCAGTGGATTGTCTTGCGCTAAATTCCTGTCCTCAGACGAGGACCAGAACTAACGGGGGTCAATATTGAGCACAGTGTTTTGAAGACATTTACCTCAGAAGACGTGTTGATTCGTTGCAACTCTTCTTGAGGAGAAATATGCCGCGAAGCTCTCCCGCGGAGTAAGGAAGAGGTGGACAGTTGAAGTGACCAATGGAGTTATGAGATTTGCGCTCAAGCTATTTTCAAGACTTTAGTTTGGTTAATAACTTGTAAAAAATAACAGACCCACGTGGGGACTGACCAATAGCATCGATATGTGAAAAAATATGAAATTGACCAAATTTGGACATACGAGGTTTCCGCCCGACAGCACCGATATATTACATGGCTTGTATTTGCATGCTGCAGCACAGTAGGCTGTCCTTTTTATGGTGCATCATAACTTTTATGTTGTTTAATTTATTTTATTTGTAGTTCTCTTGTATCCTTTCAGGAAACACATGGCAAAACACTATTTTTTCCTTTCATCAGTTATGCACTTTCAAATAATTTCCCAAAAAAGGAATCAAGCAGAAACATTGTGCTTATAAAGTCTAGGGTTATGATAGTGGATCAGAAGTTAAGGTTCTGCTTATCTAACACACTAAGAAAGATGTGATTTTAAATCCCAGCTACACCAAAATGCAGATGATGCGCTGGATGTCGGCCAAACCAACACCTTTAAATCCAGCCTCATAACAAACCTAGAAAAAAAAAGTTTTGTTGTCCTGTACTTGTATTTGATGACTGTCTTTTTCAGATTAGCTTACCTACATTGGCAGTTAATTATTGTGAGCTTAATTTAAAATAAATTAATAATGATCAAATTTCTGTTCCTCAGGAACTGTTCTCAAGCTGCAACCCGATCGTGACCAAACCCAAACCTAAAGTAGAATTGCCAAAAGAGGACAAACCAGCAGAAAAGAACGGACCAGTCAACGGGCAGGAAAACCCAGAGGCTGAGCCCACTGCCAACGACAAAGCACCCACGGATGCGACAGAAGGCACCGACTTGAAACCTGACATGGACCTCGACTAAGAGGACTGCGAAGCTTCCTGGTCGTTCCGTTCATTCCATCTTCCCTTCCATGGGGTTTTGACAGTCAGAATCATTAGTGGTTAAATGGTGCATGTCTTTTCTTTTCTTTAAAAAAAATAAATAAATACAGCATAATGCAATAAAGTTGTTCATTGCCATCCATGCTGTGAGTATATGTGATGTATGCTAAGATATCTGGGTCTGTGGCAACTGTTGAGTTTTAATAAATATGGAATTTAAATTGTCTTTCTCTGTGGGTGTGAACTGGGTGTGGATGTTGCTTAAATGGAACTGATGCCTTGTCGTAAATTTCATGATGTAAAGGTGAGAATTTGCTCGATACTTATCATGTGACTTTTTTTTTAGCTATTTTGTACTACTGTTTTTTTTTTTTAGCATTTCAAGTCGCAAACAGAAGTTACACTGAAGCACTGAAGGCTGAACCATGTGGAAATTAGCTGTATGTTGTAGACTCCAGATATAATTAAATAATCAGTGATACTTGTTTTAAACAGTTCTTCTACCTTTTTCCTTTTAATGCTTCTGACAAGTAAGAGATAAGACACTTTATGATTTTGAGTGTCTTATTCTTCATTGATGTTAATATTAATGCATCATATGAGGTCAACAAATGATTCGGTTGTATGAGTCGATTCACCTGAATCGACTCGCGACACGGAAGAGTCGGTATAGTTAGATATTTCAGCGATGAGTAAAGACTAGCACTTTAGACAGTTTTGAAAGTGTCGGCTCTTACTGGTGATCCGACTCATTGCTGTATATAATTTTCAGCTCACTCAGCAGTCACACCCCTCTCACGAGTCTCGTGTGTTTACTAGCGATTCAGTCTGTGCTGCTTCCTGCTGCACCGAGTCAGCTGATCTAACGTTTCTCTTCATCATATGATTACACTCAGTCTTACACCGTTACACACAGTGCAACAGATACTCCTAAAGACTTCCCCTTTACTGATCTCCAGCCCTGATAAAAACAGCCCTTCCGGACTTTTCAGTTCCTTTTATGAGTCTAAAGTCTGGACCGAGCAGCACTTAGTGTCTCACTCGTTTACTGACATACATTTGACCTGTTTTAGCTCGGATTTAAACCAGAACTTTGAGCAAGTGACAACAATGAAGCTGATTATACTGAGAGACTATGATGAAGCCAGTGAGTGGGCGGCCAAATACATCCGGAACAGGATCATTCGCTTTAATCCGAGTCAGGACAAGTTCTTCATCCTGGGCCTTCCAACAGGTAATGTATTAAACTATATTATATTATACTATACTATACTATATTATACTATACTGTACTACACTATACTAAACTATATTATACTACACTATACTATATTATACTATACTGTACTACACTATACTATATTAGACTATACTATAATGTACTACACTATACTATACTATTTTATACTATACTGTACCATACTATACTACAGTATACTACACTATACTACACCATACTACACTATATTATATTACACTATACTGTACTACACTATACTATATTAGACTATACTATAATGTACTACACTATACTATACTATTTTATACTATACTGTACCATACTATACTACAGTACACTACACTACACCATACTACACTATACTACACTACGCTATACTACACTATGCTATACTATATTATACTATACTGTACTACACTATAATATATTACACTATACTATAATGTACAACACTATACTATACCATACTACACTATACTACACCATACTACACTACACTATACTACACCATACTACACTATACTACACTACACTATACTAAACTACACTATACTACACCATACTATACTATACTAAACTACACTATACTACACCATACTACACTATACTACACTATACTATACTAAACTACACTATACTACACCATACTACACTATACTACACTATACTTCACTACACTATACTACACTATAATACACCATACTACACTATACTACACTACACTATACTACACTATACTACACTATACTATACTAAACTACACTATACTACACTACACTATACTACACTATACTACACTATACTACACTATACTACACTATACTATACTAAACTATACTAAACTACACTATACTATGCTATACTTCACTTCACACACAAACTGTTACACCTTAATTATTCAATATTGTACAAGGTTACTACAGAAGCAGTTTATACTGTGCATTATACTGAACATTATACTGACATTATACTAAACATAATACTGAACATTATACTGAACATTATACTGAGCATTATACTGAACATTACTAAGCATTATACTGAGCATTATACGGAACATTATACTGAACATTATAATGAGGAATATACTGAACATTATACTGACATACTAAACATAGTACTGAACATTATACTGAGCATTATACTGAACATTACTGAGCATTATACTGAACATTATACTGAACATTATACTGAACATTACTGAGCATTATACTAAACATTACTGAGCATTATAATTACTGCATTTCTGTGTTTGAGTATAAATTTCACTTATAAGCAGTTACTACAGAAGCAGTAGTTAAATGTTATAAGCAGTGACTTATTCCTTTACCCAGATATAACTGACAGTAATACTTTTCAGCAGTACTAAACCGCAGTATTTGTACACTATTATGATTGGGGTTAATAGAAAGTTTTTCTGAGACACAGTTACTACACCTCTGTTTTCTCTTTTTAAACATAACTTTACCCATTTGCATGTTTCAAATTTCATTAAAATTAATACGTTTTTTACTGATAAAAATTAATACCTGAGTATGTTGACGTATATTGTGAACACTGTTGACCGTATACTGACATTTTTGTGTACTTTCTCTTTTAATTAAGTCAGAGCTTGACACAGTACCTGTATTATTTTTTTTAATCATCGCAGTAACGTTTGTTCATTTCTAATTATTATCAGGCAGCACTCCGCTGGGATGCTATAAGAAGCTGATTGAGTACTATAAGAAAGGAGAAATATCTTTTCAGTATGTGAAGACCTTTAACATGGATGAATATGTAGGTATGTATTTCATATTTTAGAGATGTTTAATTTTAAATACACTCTTGTCTTGCATCTAATGCCTTAAATGCCTAATCAGGACTGCCCAGAGACCATCCCGAAAGTTATCACTCCTTCATGTGGAACAACTTCTTTAAGCACATCGACATTCGATCAGAAAACGCACACATTCTGGATGGCAATGCGGCAGACCTGCAGAAAGAATGCCAAGACTTTGAGGAGAAGATAAAAGCTGCTGGTGGAATTGATCTCTTTGTAGGTGGTAAGAGCACTGAGTGAACTTTGATCTCATGTCATTTAAAGAATGATGACACTTTATGAGGATTGGCCAGTTCCCATGATCCTAGGTTTTCAGATTGCATATCAGCTTAATAGTTTCTTTTTATGTTACAGGTATTGGACCTGATGGTCACATTGCTTTCAATGAGCCTGGCTCTAGTCTCGTGTCTCGAACCAGGGTCAAGACCTTGGCTATGGACACCATCCTGGCCAATGCTCGGTTCTTCGATGGAGATCTCTCCAAAGTCCCAACCATGGCTCTTACTGTAGGAGTTGGCACAGTGATGGATGCCCGTGAAGTACGGCCAAATTTAAGACACAGTTTTTCATTTTCTAGATCTGTAGATTTTCACAAAATTTATTGAATTGCCAATTTGTACATTCATTCAGCTTTACTCACTTCTTCAGCTACAGCTAAGTTGCAGGTTATACATAGTTTTCTGGCCTGGTAAATTAGTTCCAACCCTAGGGTTTTATATACAAATTATAAATAAATGATATATATGATAAAGAATAATAAAGACTATGATAAAAATTAAATGTAAAATGCACTAGCTATAGGGTTCCTCCCCCGGTCCAAAGACATGCATGGTAGGTCGATTGGCATCTCTGGAAAATTGTCCGTAGTGTGGGATTGCGTGAGTGAATGAGATTGCGTGTGTGCACTGCGATGGGTTGGCACTCCATCCAGGGTGTATCCTGCCTTGATGCCCGATGATGCCTGAGATAGGCACAGGCTCCCCTTGACCCGAGATAGTTCGGATAAGCGGTAGAAGATGAATGAACGAATGCACTAGCTATTTGCAAAATGTAAATAATAATAATATTTTGACAGTTATTCTCCTGTTCCTTTGTTATATTACATTCACTGTTGTCCTCTTGTGCAGTAGATACTATAAAGCTCCATTTCATAGTAAACACAAAATCTTTGATAGTAGCATATACAGTTGTATCATTCCATGAATTTTTAATGACATGACACCTAAAGAAGAGACGTGAACACAAAACATCAACTTTAAATTAAATTAAAGTTTCAAATTTACAATATTGCTACAAAATTTACACAGAAAAATGGTAAATTATTCTATATACTATTCTCTTTAACAGGTTAACACACTTTAGGAGCTCGTTTCTGTAAAATAAAACTGAAATGTGATGACTCTTTCTGTATCTGAATAATCGTTAGGTCATGATCCTAATCACCGGAGCACATAAGGCATTTGCACTATACAAGGCCATAGAGGAAGGTGTGAACCACATGTGGACAGTTTCAGCATTCCAGCAACATCCTCAGACCGTTTTTGTGTGTGATGAGGATGCGACACAAGAGCTGCGGGTCAAAACTGTGAAATACTTTAAAGGTGACTACTTTTGGATCAAAACAAAGCAGAATCCAATATATTGCAAAAGCAATCATTATACTATCCACTTAACATAATTACTAGTGTTAGTGACAGTAAAATAAGTGGTGTTAACTTCTTTTTAATTTTAATTTGTTTTTGTTTTTTTATTCCACAGGCATGATGCATGTTCACAATAAGCTGGTGGAGGAACCATAGTTTCTGCTGAAAAGAGAATGAGACTTTGATTTGTACTTTATATTTAAAGTATTACATTTTTAACATTTTGAAATGTATACTGTTAATACTTACAGTTGCAATAATAAAAAGAAATCAAAAGAAATAAAATTCTAATGGAAATATGTGGAGTGTTCAGTTAATAATTAGACAAATTGTGTCATACTTTATAAATGATGCAAAGAACACTGATGATTGTTGTATATAGTGTTATTTTCTTAGATTGCCCTGTTTAGTGTTTAAGTTTGTCTCATCAATTTTTTCTTAGTGCAGTGAAATGACTGAAACTTAAATATTGACCTGTGGGTCTTACTGTACATATGCCTCATTGCATTAAAATGGTAACACCGACAAAGCCAAAGGAATAAATCTAAGGACAAAGACAAAAGTAATCGAATACAGAAATAGTCTTTCCACACACGTATGTATATGGACTTACACTAACACCCCCAGTATTCAAGCTAGTGCTTTTGGCTTTATTTAAAAAAAAAAAAATCATCAAGTCTAATTATCATCAAATCAAATGTGTCATTTTTAGGTGAGGAGATTTGTATTTATTCAGCTACAATGTGAGATCAGACAGTGATGTTGGGTGAGGAGGTCTGGGGTACAGTCAGTGTTCAGTGGGGTTAAGTCAGAGTCAGGGCTCCATGCAGGACACTCAAGTTCTTCTACAACAATCGCTGTGTTCATGGAGCTCGCTTTGTCATGCAGGAGCACCGTATGATTGAGGTTCTTAGTTCCAGGTCATTCTGAGCTTGTTTGCTTCCAAATTTGGGAAAGATCCACGTGTGTGGTGCCTACTTTTGGCCATATAATGTAAGTATAGTAGGCCTGAAACTGAAATAGACATATGGGTCGCTTATAATATGGGATGGCAAACAATTCACTTTTAACACTTATACCACTTATAAGCACTTTTAATAGTATGTAAAACATTTGAAGTTAAAGCAGTACAATAGATGTATCTCAATGTTTTGAAGGTAGAGTGTTGAATATTGCTAGATGGCACCTGTGCTTGTTTTGTTTACTGCACTTATGCTAATGCTGCTATTAGCTAAAAGGAATAATAATAATAATAATATAAGACATTATGGGTAAATCTTCCAAATGTTACTTGATCGTTTACCATGAAGTGTGGTGTACGGTTTTAATTTACGGGCTTAACTCGATTTATTAGCTGAACAAATTAATCTTTGACCCAAGTTTTAAAAGCAGCCTGAAGGGGGGAAAGGAAAAAAGTGAGTTTGACCGACTGCGCATGCGTAGTAGCTGTAACTCTGTTGTGATACGGTTTAACGAGGACGCTTGAGCTACAACAGGAGACATATAGAGGAAAATAAGGAAATAAGAGCAGGGACGTGGATATATCCTGATACGGTTGGCTAATTTATTTAGCTAGCTACTCGTATGAATAAGTGACTACTGTTTAACACGTACCAAAGAATGGCTGAGCAGAGGAGCGGATATCGGCAGGTAGGAAACAGTTAGCATGCTAGTTTACACAGAGACCTAGCATGCTACATTTTAGCTCGTTTACCGTTTAAATACATTCACTGTTGCTTATTATCCGGTTGGTAGATTAATAAAAATGTCGTTTTGGTTGAATAGAAGAAGAAAAGTCGAGAAATATGTGTTGGGAAATGTTAGCAACGTCGAGCTAATTAGCAACATCGAGCTAATTAGCTAACCATAACACAGCAAATAACATTCGTGTAAATTCCGTAAAATCTTTTATTTACTTGGTATCTGATTTATTTTTTGTCTATGACAGGAATGGTGAATCATTTTACAACTGAAATACTCGATTAAATGGCGTATTTTCTTGTGTATTGTTTTCTTTATGCGTTTACAGGCCCAACAGCTAATCTTGAGTTTTTATCCCTCAGACCTAATCATTATGTAATCCGATTGAATAAATAGAGAAATCTCACTAATCTCCGATTTAAATGACACAAGATTTAATCTCCTATTTATTTATCACACTCGAAATAATAAAAAAAAAAAAGATCAGTCGATTTATTAACTTCAGGTCCGATTTCTCCTTTTCTTTAATCCCTGTAGCTGAAAACCTGGACAAGGCGATACAGAGGTCAAATAATAAGTCATGTTTATTTAAAGTTTGAGCTTTTTTGTCTTTATACAGGCGATTTCAGATATAAGGATTTATTTATAATAAGAAAAAGAAGACAATAAGGTTGAGTTTGAAGTGTCAGACAAGGACAGGTTCCTTTTTCTGTCCGGTTCCTCTTAAGGATTCTTCCTCATGTCTCAAGAGGATTTTCCTTCACACTGTCGCTTCTTTCTTGCTCATAAAGGATTAATCTGACTCTGTCTGTGTTTAGGTGTTTGTAAGGTCGCTTTGTGACCGTGTCCTTTGCAAAATAACTAAATAAAAGTGACTTGAAGTGATGATTTACAAGATGATTAGAAGATAGTTTTATATTTCAATATCTCACATGTATACTTGAGAATGTAGAAGCGCTCCAGGGTCCATGGTTCAATCCTCAGCTTTGGTTACGATTAGTGTTGTTCTCACTCATCCTGTCTGTATCTGCACAGGTTTTCCTTCTCTTACCTCCCAAAAAATGTGGCAGTAATATAAAAATATGTAATGAAGCTTTAATAGGTCTCTTATAAAGCATAGAAACAGAGAACTGTGAAAATGTCAAAACAAAACCATTGTTTTGGCCAATCAAATCGCCAGTCAGTATTTATTGTTACTTATTTGGGGGGCAAACAATTATGATAGGATAATGTGTGTGCAGGACATTTTTGATTTTAAGTCAGCCAGCCATGCATTAAATCCTTAAATTATAAATGTCGGTTATATATGATTTATAATTAATGAACGTATAGAAGAGCCGTTAGTGTGAGCACTTTACTTCACTTTGTTAATGCATTTTTGAGATTTAGAAGAAGGGTCTTGTAGATTCCTTTTTTCTCGTCTTTGTGGAAAAGTTTCTCTTAAACCTTTCAGTTACAAAAATAGAAAACAGGACATCCGTAAAGAAAGGTGCGCCAGCTGTCATTGCTATTGTGTTTGTTGTTAGGGCAAAGTGTAATAGCAGCTTCCTGCAACAAAAGCCATCAGCACCAGGGTTGTTTAGTGTGAGCGATCACATGTTTACTGGAAATATGAGTTTTCTAAGTTTTGTATATCAGTGCCATAAATATGGTGGTGATTTAATAGAAATAAAAAAAAATCAGAAAATGATTTATCTTAACCTGCAGTGTCCTCGCATTATTATTATTATTATTATTATTATTATTATTATTATTATTATTATAATAATAATAATAATAATAATAATAATAATGCATTTTATTTATAACCATCCTCAGTGAAAAGCCCAGAACATTTATTTGGACACATTTCCAGTCAGTGACCATTTTTCTCCCCTTTACTCCTTCAACTTCTAGAGAAAAAGAAACCCTTACTCACATCAAGTCAAAAAGCTTTTATGGTCATATCAAAAATTTCTCCAGAACTATGATGCTACATAAAACAACACTGAGCTAAGGATCGAAAAGTTTGTTGTCCTAACCACAAAGTGCACAGTGTTCAGCTCACTATTGACTTTGAATATTTTTAAATGGTTAAAGAAAGAAACTGTTCTTCCTGATTATGTTTGACACCTTGATGCTTTAACTACAGCTTGCAACTACTACACAAATTAATTTGCTTTGTGGATGAATTATCTCACAGAAACCTTTTAATGTTCATTATTTTCTGATTCCTAAAATTTTGATTACCTGTGTGTGGAATCACTAAACCAGTCATCGATAAGAATGTCATCGTTATCTAACTTTTTTAGCAAGTTGCACACAGTATCTTGTCGTTAAATGTTGGGGAAATAACAAGTAAAACAATATGTTGGCAAGGACGCCACATGTCCTATCCAAAAAAACGTTTTCTAACAACATGATGACGAGTTAAATAAGTGACACTTATCAGTGTGCAACAAAGCTAAATAAAAACCATAAAATAGCAACAACTGAGAAAGTGCCTTATTCCTGTGTTTTAAACAGAGAGATGCAGTTTGTTTATTTATTTGAATAGTAAACCCTGACACTTGAGATTACATTTTATAGGCTTTTAGGGTGTAAAATATTTCTTGTATTGAGATGATACATTTTGTAGTCTAACAAAAAAAAAAAAAAATGTTAATATTGTAAACTTTTAAATGGTATAGAGCTCCTTTAGCTTCATCGAGACTCCTTTAAGACTCTTTGCAATCCATTAATAATTAGAATTTTTTTTTATGTCTGAATTGCAAGTAGCAAATGGTGATAAAGCAAACCGAACGATTATAAAACAAACTCTAATGTATGTATTGTAAAGGTATATTTCTCTGTTTACTCGTTTGCAGTTAGCTAACGAGGAGGAGACCGGAGCGCCTGAGGTGCCACAGCCAGGAACTGATGCTCCGCCTCCATACACCAGCATTGCTGCTGACCCGGGTAAAAGCTGTTCACCTCAACATGCTAGTACAGGTTTATTCTGTCTGTTTTGTGTGTTGTTAAATGTTCTTCAGGATTAATCTAGATACAGAGTAAAATCCAGTGATTTATAATCTGAGAATTTAGTTTTTCTGAAATAATCAGTCTAATTAGTTTATGTTGGTCCTCCGGGGAGATATTGCACTACAGTGTACGAGCGATTTGTTTTTGTCCAACAGCCTTCTTTGATTACAAAGATGAAGGGACTTACCCCAAACCCCCTTCATACAACGTCGCCACGTCTTTACCATCATACGATGAAGCTGAAAGGACCAAGGCCGAGTCCAGCGTTCCTCTGATGCCTACACGGGTGAGGAACCGATCATGTCTCAGAGCTGAACGGACAGCAATAGTTATCACTGAATCACTAGATTCTTTTGAACTCTCTTTTCCCGACAGGATGAGGATTTCGCAGGCAGAGACGACTTTGACGATGTCGACCAGCTGCGAGTTGGGAATGATGGCATATTCATGCTGACATTTTTTAGTAAGACATGCATCCCTGACAAATAAGATCACTAGCAGTGACACCGTCTTTTGTTTTTTTGCTCTGCATTTGATTATACACTGATCGCGTTATTCTTTTATCTCTCGTTATAATTGTAATAAAAATTTGTCTCCTTAGAGAAACCTGTAACATGCCAATGATAATACAGTTTTCCGAGTTAAACACCCAGCTGTGCTGTCAGAGCTGCTGTTGTGGGAAATTAACACTTTCTGACCCATCAGAATTGATGATCCACTACACTGTGATTAAAAAGCCTGTTACTGTCTGTTCTGTGTCGTCTTGCAGTGTAGAGCCATTTTTATCATTTAGCCTGATCACCTCCTTGATGTGCTCTCTTATTTTCAGTGGCTTTCCTTTTCAACTGGATCGGCTTCTTTCTGTCGTTTTGCCTGACCACTTCTGCAGCGGGGCGCTACGGCGCAGTCTCTGGGTTCGGCCTCTCCCTGGTGAAGTGGGTCCTGATTGTCAGGGTAAGACTTTTGTTGGTCGCTTACACAGGGTAAGTGATCAGTTACCTAGAACACAGATGACAGAGAAGAAATATTATTTTGTGTGTAGCTGGCGAAAGTTTAATCTAGCACAGGATATCTAGAATATTGTTCCAGCCGTATTAGCATTTATAATCAGTCCTATTATATACCTTTTTTTTTGCGTTATACCCTGAAGTCATCAAAGGACGATAGATCAGAATCCCTTTCACTTCCTGATAAATATATCTAGATGTGTTACACCACTTAGAACATTTGTTTGCAGGCCACCCATTTTTTAGATGAGCAAAAGTATTTTACTTAATAAATAACGCTTAATATTTTTGCCTAATTGCATCGACACACATTTCTTGGCACAAAAGGCACAGGTGGCTTAAGCAGAAGAGGGAGTAGTAGTAGTAGTAGTAGTAGTAGTAGTAGTAGTAGTAGTAGTAGTAGTAGTAGTAGTAGCCTTTACTGGAGACGGCCTGACGATGATTTCCTTGTAGGTGACATTTAAATCTCTAAGAACTCTTTATGCAGTACTGGTATAGATGATTAATAATTCAAAAGAAGACGGCCTAGTTTATACTGAAAGCACAAGACACACCCAGGTTAACTCAGGAAGGATTGTTGTTTAGCTGATGATGATGAAGCTAAAGTAATGGGAGCACAGAAAACACTAAACTGTTCAAGACAGGGTTCCTCCAGATACCGCAGGTAGTCCAGATCCTGAACTAGCTACCTGTGAGCTAACTAGCAATAATCGTCTTAACAATCTTTAATCAATGACACATATGCTATTTATCTAAATCTTTCAGTTGGGGGAAAAAGTCTGCCAGATCCTAGATCCATATATCCTAGCTAATATGTATATATAATATTTATATGATTATGATCTGTTTATATATGTATCTTTTATCCGTACTTGTCTTTACCCTGTACATGTGTTGATATAAAGCTTCTCATAGATGATTAAGGACCTTTAATATTTTTAGTATGGAACATACTCATGAGTTCAAGCCCACTTTATTAGTATACTATATTGCATAATATAAATATAAACATTGATCTTTATAGGATTTTACAGTGTTTCGTATCTGTGTAATTTGTGTGCATTCAATACGAAAAGCCAGATAGTTTCATTCGATACGAGTTTTTGCGACTCTTCATCAGGCCGGAGCACAAAATAGGAAACAGGAAAAGAAAAAGAAGTAGTTGCTGCACCACTCGTTATGGTTGTCGTTTTGCTTGCTGTGTTTGTTAGGACACATTTGAAGTATTAGGCTGGTTTCCTGGAATAAAGACAACTACTATAAGGGCTGTTTTAGCGGGAGTGGATTTACTAGTTCCTTTTTAAATATCTGGAAATGTGAGTGTTTTAGATTTTGTATGTTATTACACAGCAGCATAAAAACAATGTTTTGATAATCCACACATTGTGATGTACTTGCTGTATGTGGTGAGGATCCATTTGAATGGTCACAGTACTGTAAGAGCTACACTACAGCGTTACTAGCCGAGAGATTTAGTATAGTGAGGATTGGACATTTTGTCCTGACCACATTTAGTGTAGTGATGCAGCAAGTCATATGCTTCGTAAGTCTGTTCTGTCCGTGACGTCAACAGTAGCCATTTTCTTGTTTCTGTTAAACCAGTTCTCCACATATTTTCCGGGTTACTTTGATGGGCAGTACTGGCTGTGGTGGGTGTTCCTGGTTGTAGGTAAGTATGCATTTCTAAACTTTATCTATCTTTTTTTTTTTTTTTTTTTTATCCATTCAAAGAAAGTCTGGTAAAAAAAAAATCATGCATTATTAAGTCACTGTCTAATTATTTTTCTTTAACAGGATTCCTGCTATTTATCAGAGGTTTCGTTAATTACTCCAGAGTGCGCAACATGGCCGATCATTCCTTCCCAACCGTTTCTCGCACCAGAGTCCTTTTTATCTACTGAAGGTAAATCTGACCTCAGTTTTTCACTATAACAGGTGTAAATGCTTGTGAAGAGTGTTTTATTACATTAACGCCTTTTTGTGTTCAGATTTTTGTCTCAGGACTATCACGAAATCTGCAAATTGGCGAAAACTCAGCTTTGAATCTTCAGAAAACCGTGCTAAGCAGAAGCCGCTGCAACAAAACAGCAAATAAGTGGGAAAAAAAAATATTTAGGTACATTTCTGTACATTTACCAGGCTGTTGATAGTCCTCTAATCAAGTATTTATCTGTAACTAATTTCCAGTGCAATCAGCCGTGGCGACGTTAATGCATTGTTTTTTAATAGTCCTTAATCAGCACACTGACATTTATAATGGACAGCCATATAGGCCAGCACAGCTTTAGACAATTAATGCCTTGCAAAAAATAAACAATGCACCAGTTCTATATCTTTAATGATGCCTGTTAAGCCCATTTTGCACCTGATGCAATGCAGTACAGAGGACAAGCTGCACTTAAACTGCACTGCATTTCAATTTCTACAAATCATATACAGAGCATCGTCTTCTGTGCTTAATCTCACCAGATAAATATAGCATGCAAATATCTGCTCAATATCAGACCTGTATAAACAATTTATATCCTTTCTAAAGTTTGAGAATTTCTCTCTCAGTGTTTGCTTTCATATAGTTTTGGTGTTTGATGATTGTGCTGCAACAGGATTAAAAAGCCCATGTGGTGGAAGATTATGGGCCTAGACAGACCAAGACAGCAGGAATATTTGCATTTTTGTAGTCTTTCTATCTAGACAAACTTCAGGTTGTACAAATTAGTTTTGATTGATGAGTGTTTTAGCAGCCCAGTTGCTGCTTCTGGTGTAAAATGGGCTTTAGTGTTCTCGTTTATAGAGTGCTGGGGAAAAGATTTAGTTTTACTTTGTAAGTATTGTAACCCATGTTTTTGTGAGCTATAAAGTGTAGATGTATTAGGGACAGTGTAATAGCAGATCGTATTTTACTCTTGCACTTTGGACATGTTATGAAGGTAAAACATCAGTGAGTTTCAAATTCAGAAATAAGTGCAAACTCAAGTGCAAAATCATGGTTAACGTGTCTCAGAATGACTTCTCTAACAATGTTAAAAAGCTCTCGCTATTGTGATTAGGACCAAATATTAAAAAAAAGTAGCTTTTCAGTCTGATGCACAGTGATTTGTCATGCAGAGACACCTACGATTTTTCCTGTATTTCTTCTGTGATCTGTATCATGAACAATGGTCATTTGTAATGACAAAGGTTTCAGTAAATAAACCCACTGTCTCATTGATTTTCTTAAGTTTCTGTGACATGCATGTTGATGAAATAGTTCTGCACAGTGTGGTATAATGTGGTTTATATGTTTACACTTGTGCAAAATAACTTTTAATAAACATTGCTTCTATAGCGACATCCCCCGTGTCTTTTAATGGCTTTCTGCTCAATAACACAATTACATTGTTGTGTGTATTTATTGTTCCTCTGACTGCACCTCTTCACTCCTATAGACACTCTGACCACCCTGTTCACTCCCACAGACACTCTGACCACCCTGTTCACTCCCTCAGACACTCTGACCACCCTGTTCACTCCCACAGACACTCTGACCACCCTGTTCACTCCCACAGACACTCTGACCACCCTGTTCACTCCCTCAGACACTCTGACCACCCTGTTCACTCCCTCAGACACTCTGACCACCCTGTTCACTCCCACAGACACTCTGACCACCCTGTTCACTCCCTCAGACACTCTGACCACCCTGTTCACTCTCCCAGACACTCTGACCACCCTGTTCACTCCCTCAGACACTCTGACCACCCTGTTCACTCCCTCAGACACTCTGACCACCCTGTTCACTCCCTCAGACACTCTGACCACCCTGTTCACTCCCACAGACACTCTGACCACCCTGTTCACTCTCCCAGACACTCAGACCACCCTGTTCACTCTCCCAGACACTGACCACCCTGTTCACTCCCTCAGACACTCTGACCACCCTGTTCACTCCCTCAGACACGCTGACCACCCTGTTCACTCCCTCAGACACTCTGACCACCCTCTTCACTCCCTCAGACACTCTGACCACCCTGTTCACTCCCTCAGACACTCAGACCACCCTGTTCACTCTCCCAGACACTGACCACCCTGTTCACTCCCTCAGACACTCTGACCACCCTGTTCACTCTCCCAGACACTCTGACCACCCTGTTCACTCCCACAGACACTCTGACCACCCTGTTCACTCTCCCAGACACTGACCACCCTGTTCACTCCCTCAGACACTCTGACCACCCTGTTCACTCCCTCAGACACGCTGACCACCCTGTTCACTCCCTCAGACACTCTGACCACCCTCTTCACTCCCTCAGACACTCTGACCACCCTGTTCACTCCCTCAGACACTCAGACCACCCTGTTCACTCTCCCAGACACTGACCACCCTGTTCACTCCCTCAGACACGCTTCACTGTAATAGATCTGAAATTTTTTTGAATGCATTTTTTGATATTTACCTGTACGTGTGTTAAACAACTTGGAACATGGCGACTTTATTGGCAACACCCACTTTTTTGGTGAGTATTGTGACCAGTAGTCTTATGTACATGTACTTTACATCCTTCTTGTGTGATGCTTTTCCAGGCTTGTACAGCGGCTTCTTTCAGTTGTGTGTTTTGTGGGGTTTCTCCCTCCAGTCTCCTCTTCAGGGGGTCAAATGCAGCTCAGTTGGGTTAAAGTTCTAGTGATTGATTTTGCCAGACTAAAACCTTCCACTTCTTTCCCCTGATGAACTTGCTGCATTGATGAAGTTCCTCCTGAGCAGGTATTTCTTTCCTTCACTTAATCGTGGTTTCATTACTTCCGTGTCTAATCATTCGTATGAGTAGATTATATCTTGTGGTACAGCCCCTATATTTCTCCACTCAAAGATTTCTTCAAACATTGGATTGTTAACACCTTCACTCCTGCCCTATTGAGGTTGGTGGTGAACGTTGTTTTGGGGTTTTTCTTTAGAGCTCTCAGTTTATCACCATCTACTATTGTTTTTATTGGCCAACTTGTTCGACGTCTAGTTCGTACAACACTGGTTCCATTCTTGTTCCATTGGCTTTGCTCAATGCTTGTGCCAAGGCTCTGATGGATTGTCTCTCTCTTCTCAGCTTCAAAACTCAAGCCAAAAAAAGACATTCGGTGCTATTCCTTGTTTAAACAATCTGACAGGGTTTTACAGAACAATTTAAGAGGCAGATATATAAAAAAAACTGTCCTTCTTTCATATCTGGAGAGAGATAAAGCTTGGTGTTTCTAGCTTTGATTTCTGGTTGTTTCTGCTGATATCAGAGAACTGGGTGAACAACGGGACACTGGATATAATCTGGTCTTTTTATTCATGTATTAAACATGTAATAGGCTTTTACAGAGGAAAATGAAAATATTCCATCTTATTTATCTTTTTCTCCATTTCCTGCTCAGCAGAACTCTTGACAACTGTTAAGACAAGCATAGATTTGCGCGTCTAAAAATCAGAAAGTAATACACATTTTGGCACAGAAAGAGTAGAATACAACAAATACAGGCTTGTAGAAATTCCCCGAGAAGTGAGTATGAGGCTAGCATGTTGCTCTTTATCTGAGAAATGGTCCAAGCAAGATTATTAGCGCAAGTGTTAGTTAGACTGATTAAACAGCAGAGAGAGCGAGGATAACATGCGTACGTGTGTGTGAGAGAGGAACAATGGCATTAAGCTGAGACAGAAGAGTTGTGTGTGTTGAAGAAAGATGCAGGGAGAGAAAGCAGAAGAAAGAGAAAAACGGTGATATGGAGAAAGAATAAACAGACAGACAGAGAGAAAGCGCGAGAGAGAGAAAGAGACAAATAAACAGATAAGTGCAAGAGAAAAATAAAGAGCTCTATAATGATTGTACTGTATTTCATTCACTACCGTTCAGTGAGTCTGTCTCTATTTGCAGGATGGTTTGTATGATCTGTGTTTTCCTCCGTACTTGATGACGCACACAAAAACAAAAAGACCAAAAAAAGAAAAGAAAAGAAAAGAAAAGAAAAGAAAAAAAGATCAGAACTCTTATGATGAACACAATTCACATTGCATGAAGTCATTCCTACACCATACGGCGACTCCACCGTGGCTCTCTGAGGCGAACGCTAACATGAACACAAGCTCACGCGTAAACGTGTGAGCTTTCGTCTTACCTTTTTCTTTTAAAGCGTTGAATGAGTGGAAAAAGTGCTTACAGATTGCATTTTAGTCGACAAGACGTCCAACAGGTCGGCCAAAGTGGATCCAACTCCTAAAAAATTTCCGAGAGCAGGAAGGATTACTGTAGTTCACGCTTATGTATGTCAGCTGCCAGGAAGGAAAAATATAATGGTGCTGCTTTAGAGGAAAATAAAATGGCCAGTGCAAGTGGGTATAAAAATACAATCAAATGTAATATCTAACAGGTTGGATGCAGGATGCTGGGTTATGCACTGGTACACAAAAAAGGGCTAAAATGGGACAAAGCTCAAAAAAAGGCACATATTTTCCCTTTTTGCTATAATGGTATAACTGAGATTCAGCAAAGCAGTTAGCGGCTGGTGAGCATTAACATAAAGAAAAAATAAAGCTGTTCTGTGCAAGTAACTGTCCAACCTCAAACAAAGTCTAAACCACATGTCTGTACACGTTACTGAAATGATTCAACATGATGCACATCAGAAGACGGAATAAGTTTTTAAAAATTTTTATGACAGAAATTAAAGATCTGAAAATCGAAATCTCGTATATGTATTTTTAGCATATTGACAATAAGTGCTATGATGTTGCTTTGCACCAAAACAAACAAACAAAAAAACAAACAAAAAAAAACAAAAAACAAAAAAAAAAACAGGTGATGTGTAGAAAGAGCTTTACTACTTATTGTAATGTTGAGAATCAAACACCTGAGACAACATTGATGATATAATTTCTTTTCCATCCACCAGACGATAATTCTGACTGTATTCTGTAGCGCTGAGATTCCTGTCGTTTACCCGTCTTTAAACTTGTCCATCGTTGTTCTGTGCTGGATCGCTTGCATACTGTTCGTTCACCCCTCCATCCCGAACATCGTGTTTCCTCCCTCACAAGCCCTCCGTCCAACCTACTGTGTCTCTCCGTCCCTCAGTGTGGTTCGTGAGGAACGCTTGGTGATGTGTTGTAGCATTAAGGCATGTTGTCCTGCTGCTGGGAAAAAACAACTTTATTTTCTTTCATTTCTGGTGAAAGAGCAGCGGCTTGACGCTCCCGGCTTTGATTTTTGGTAGCTGGTTGCTGATGACTTCGGCGAGCATCTCGGGGAACTCCACGCTCAGAGACTTGTTCACAAACGTGTAGAAGCAGAAGTTCAACAGTCCACCCACCATCTGAGAGAGAGAGAGAGAGAGAATATGAGACGAGACTAGACATCATGAGAGAGAGCTGTAGAGAGATATATTACAATGGGGGAATGAGATGGTGGTTTGAGAGAGAGAGAGAGAAAATGATAAAATATGAGAGAGAGAGAGAGAGAGAGAGAGAGAGAGAGAGAGAATTGTGTGTGTGAGAGAGAGAGAGAGACATAATGAATGAGAGACGTACAGAATGAATGTGTGTGTGTGAGAGAGAGAGAGAATAAATTAGAGAGAACAAGACAAAGACTGAGAGAGAGAGAGAGAGAGAGAGAGAGAGAGAGCTGTAGAGAGATATATTACAATGGGGGAATGAGATGATGGTGGTTTGAGAGAGAGAGAGAGAATTGTGTGTGTGTGTGTGTGTGTGTGTGAGAGAGAGAGAGAAAATGATAAAATATGAGAGAGAGAGAGAGAGAGAGATAATGAATGAGAGACGTACAGAATGAATGTGTGTGTGTGAGATAGAGAGAGAATAAATTAGAGAGAACAAGACAAAGAATGAGAGAGAGAGAGAGTGAGAGAAACAGAAGGGGTGAGAGAGAGACATGGACATTCAGAGACGATGAGAGAGACAGAGTGAGAAAGAGGTGTATTTTCTCCACTGAATGAACCTTGTGCTTTAATCCAGTGGCTCTTTGTTCAGCTGCCATCTAGTGCTCATATCACTGACTACCAACACAGTGGAGACGTTTCTAGTGTTAATACAGGAGGCTTGTGTGAGCTGATTTACTGACAGAACAGGTGGGTTTGACCGTCACAAACAACTAAACTGTCCCTCTGACGTCTCGAACTGCTCCAGTGCTTGTGATCTGTACAGCAGGAGCAGACGACAGGACCAAATAGTCATTTCTATAAGACACGAGATGTGTGTCAGGATATTTAGGCGTCCTAACAAAACTGCCAGAGAAACAGAAGCATTGCATTCAATTCATAACCGAAAAATCGAATATTTATTTTTATTTATTGATAAACATTTTAATCTTTCATTTTTACTCAACACTTTATTTATTGAATGGAAAAGAAACCCTAACTTTTGAATTATTTTATTTATAATTAAGTTTTGAATATTTGTTTATTTATTAATTTTATTTAGAAGAACAAACTAAAATGTTGATATTCTATAGTAGCTTGCGTGAGGTGACACTTTACACTGCACTCACAAATGACGAATCATAAACGTTGCCGAATAACAAAGACGATGATGATCTTGTCTGACTGGTGCTTATTTATTCTCTATTCCTTCTCTGGAGTTCGGAGTCTAATGTTACTAGTACACACACACCATATAAAGATGTCCAGATCATCATCTACGTGCCTGGACTCGTGTTTGTTCTCATTTCTGAAGGTACAATACTACGGCTCGTTCAACAGTTAAACTGACACGATAATATCAGCCGTTCTCATCGCTGTTCCTCTTCTGTCTTAAGAACGCTGATGGTCTGATCTGGAGCTGCAGCTATCGTTACACAGCGCTCAGCTGCACGCTGATGTTTACAGATTACAGAAATTCTCACTGCGTCTCAAACCACAGTTGACGTTACTGAAAAACTGTTTGTGGTCTGGAGACAGATTCTATTTGAGATAGACTTCCTTTCTGTGTTCGAACAAACAAAACACACCGAATGTACCTCGGCTGCTCGACTTACATTACACGCGCACGTAATAATCGCACGTAATGATTTTGTGCCTAATTCAGATTTCAGATCAGACTCTCATCCAGTGTTTTGGGTCTAAGTGCAGGAACGCAGGACTCTTACGTCGTGCATGGAGTCCAGTAGCTTAGTGAGCTGGTAGAATCGTTGCCAGTTCTGGCTGGAGTTCTCTTCCCTCCTCACGATGGCTTTACCCAGTTCTTTAATGTACGACATCCTGATCTCGTCGAACACAGACTGGCTCTTCAGCCCGTCCTTTGGCACTGAGGAAGAACAGCAAGTTATTATTTTACATCAATAGGTGAAAACTAAACCAATAAGATGACTCATTAACACATACACAACGCTTTCAGGCCTGTGGGAGAACAAAAGCCAACAACCCCAAACCCCCCAAAAGGACGTGTTCAGCACTAGCTTGTTGATTATTTTCCTCTTACAGCATATCCTGTAGTTTTATTCCTTTGAAACCTTTATCAAATAGTTCAGAAGTGTTGAGAAAATAAAACAGGAACATGTTACTTAATATAAGTGGACATGTAATATGTAAATGTTTATATAATACATTTCAGCCCATCACTCTGTGTGTGTTTCAGTTCTCTGGATGTAAATGTAGTCGCTTTTCTGCTGTCATTCGGCTGCTCCCTGTCAGGGGGTCACGACGACGCTACAGTGGATTGTCCCATCCACATATTTGAGTTTGTCTCAGGTTTTACCCTCCCATTTTACCCAGACTGGAGACAGTCACTGAGATTAGATAACCCCTCTGTGGCTGTAAACTACACCTGTCCTTCATCTATGTATATATTTTTCCTCTCTCTTCTGCAGAGATCAGATTAACAGTTTACAAACCTGATCTCAATCGTACTGCTCGACCTCTGTGTTAACTCAGATAATCTTATTCCTCTGTGTGTGTGTGTGTGTGTGTGTGTGTGAGAACAGCTCAGAGTGAGAGGATTGAGATTAGAGGTGTGTGCTGTGGTGGCTTTTCTCACCTGTGCTGAGCAGCAGGAGGACCTTCATGCACAGATACTCCTCGTTTGACACCTGCAGCCTCACAAACTCGTTGGAAATCTTCAGCATCTGTGCACACTGATCACCCATGTAGGGCATTTTCATCCTCTCCCTGCACACACACACGTACACAAAGCTGCAGTTAATGACACGTGTTTAATAGCAACACCACCAACATGAATTTTATGCATTACGCAGATTCAGGTGATATGGGCTTTGTCAGTGTGACCTACACCTGTAAGACCTACACCTGTAAGACCTACACCTGTAAGACCTACACCTGTAAGACCTACACCTGTAAGACCTACACCTGTAAGACCTACACCTGTAAAACATACACCTGTAAGACCTACACCTGTAAAACATACACCTGTAAGACCTACACCTGTAAGACCTACACCTGTAAAACATACACCTGTAAGACCTACACCTGTAAGACCTACACCTGTAAAACATACACCTGTAAGACCTACACCTGTAAGACCTACACCTGTAAGACCTACACCTGTAAGACCTACACCTGTAAGACCTACACCTGTAAGACCTACACCTGTAAGACCTACACCTATAAGACCTACACCTATAAACCTACACCTGACTTCCAAGGCACAGGAAGAGATGTGTGTTATTATTTGTATAATTTATTTGCATCTTGGTAATGTGTCAATCCAGTAAATTAAAAAAAAAAAAATAATAATAAAAATTAAACAAAATATCATTGTTTATCAGTCAATCTAATCTTCGTGATGTCTGACAGGTTTAGAACAGAGGTGTCTGATCTTATTTGCACACCGCCGGTGAGGGTGCAGAGTTTCATTCTGATCCGATTCCACTAGTTTAATCAGTTGGTTTAAAGTGATGATCAGGTGTGGCTCCTGTTTAGTTGGAATGAAAACACACACCAGACCTTTACAGAAAAGACTGGATACCTCTGATGAAGAAAAACACCAAATCTGAAACTGGACCATCACAAAAAGTTCATTTACACACCACAGAATCCAGAGTGTTAGTGAGCTGAGGAGATTGGGAGATGTACATACTCATTGATCACCAGGTCTGGGGCGAAACAGAGCATGTTGCCATTGCACTGTTGGTAAGATCTCCAGCCCAGGCTAAACGACATGAGGAAGAGCCAGGAGGACTGGAGCAGAGTCATCTGGTCGTCCAGGTGAAGGTTCCGGAAACCTGAAGACAGCAGGGGTTCATGAGACTACATGTCTGCAGATGCTTTACAATAAAATGACAATAAAACTGACTCAGTTGACTCTTTGTACAACACCCACTACCTCAACTGACTCTTTACACAGTACACTTGCATTTTTCTGCCCTAAAAACTGCACACAATTGCATACATGCACTCATGCACCGCCATTTTTTTAAATCAAAATAACGTATTTTATATATATAAATATTTTTAACCCATTGCATTTCACTGCATGTTGTACTGTGTATGATTGTGTATGTGAACATAAAATTTGAATTTAAAAATGTGTGTGTGTGTGTGTGTGTACAGCAGAGTGTAGTTTTTTAATCAAAAGAGCACCAGGCATCAGTTTCTACCTACATCACACCAAGCAAACTACACACCTGAATCACCCCTGTGTGTAACCACAGCTGCACATGCATCACTAGGTCAAGTGTCTTAGTTACGTCTTAAAGTGTATACAGCACCCTGTGGGTTTGTGCTGTACAACAGAGCTGTCAGAGTGACCTTCACTCTATACTAATGAGAAGTCTTCTGTTTAGAGCCACAGCATTTTACTTGCAGTCTTCTCTGATGCACGGTCCTCTCTGATACACGGTCCTCTCTGATGCACGGTCCTCTCTGATGCACGGTCCTCTCTGATGTCTTCTGTCTTGCACAGTCTTCTGTCTTGCACAGTCTTCTGTCTTGCACAGTCTTTTCTAAATGCACAGTCTTTTCTAAATGCACAGTCTTTTCTAAATGCACAGTCTTTTCTAAATGCACAGTCTTTTCTAAATGCACAGTCTTCTCTGATGCACAGCCTTCTCTGATGCACAGTCTTCTGTCTTGCACAGTCTTCTCTGTTGCACAGCCTTCTCTGATGCACAGTCTTCTGTCTTGCACAGTCTTCTGTCTTGCACAGTCTTCTCTGATGCACAGTCTTCTCTGATACACAGTCTTCTCTGATGCACAGTCTTCTCTGATGCACAGTCTTCTCTGATGCACAGTCTTCTCTGATGCACAGTCTTCTCTGATGCACAGTCTTCTCTGATGCACAGTCTTCTCTGATGCACAGTCTTCTGTCTTGCACAGTCTTCTCTGATGCACAGTCTTCTCTGATGCACAGTCTTCTGTCTTGCACAGTCTTCTCTGATGCACAGTCTTTTCTAAATGCACAGTCTTCTCTGATGCACAGTCTTCTGTCTTGCACAGTCTTCTCTGATGCACAGTCTTCTCTGATGCACAGTCTTCTGTCTTGCACAGTCTTCTCTGATGCACAGTCTTTTCTAAATGCACAGTCTTCTCTGATGCACAGTCTTCTCTGATGCACAGTCTTCTCTGATGCACAGTCTTCTCTGATGCACAGTCTTCTGTCTTGCACAGTCTTCTCTGTTGCACAGCCTTCTCTGATACACAGTCTTCTCTGATGCACAGTCTTCTGTCTTGCACAGTCTTCTCTGATGCACAGTCTTCTCTGATACACAGTCTTCTCTGATGCACAGTCTTCTGTCTTGCACAGTCTTCTGTCTTTGCTCAGTCTTCTCTGATGCACAGTCTTTTCTAAATGCACAGTCTTCTCTGATGCACAGTCTTCTGTCTTGCACAGTCTTCTCTGATACACAGTCTTCTCTGATGCACAGTCTGCACACATGCACAGTCTGCACACATGCACTTTGTGTAGTGTACTTAAATCAGCGTTGCACCAGGGTCCTGCTGGGTTTCATTTCACTATGTACTACACCAAATGACAAAACTTCTTGACTTGACTGGATGTTCATAATATTTAAATACCCAAGCACAGAAATCCACATGTAATTATTTAAGGATCTGATTTCCAACAAGCATGTTCTGTATTTTACACTCAGTGATGTGAGCATGCAGAGTGAATAGGAAAGACATTTAATATTTGTCCGGTCGAAACTAAACGTACATAACGGATCACTCAGAAAAAAAAATAAAATAAATAAAAAAGCGAGCTAAACTTAGTTCACATATTAACAGTAACTCATCAAAACTATTTATTTTCAAAATCTCCAAGGGTTGAGATGATTTTAGCTTGCTTTGTAGATTAGATTAATCATTAACAGTAATATAAAAGAAATAAATATTGGTTTGTTGTAGCTTTGGCTGTAAGTAGCCATGGTTAAAGTGAGACAACCTAAAACAGTTAGACAGTATTTTGATCTAACAGGCTAGAAATCTGTTCTCCATGAGAAGGAATTTTGCCATCCATATTGTAAACTGATCGGGTAAAAGGTAAAAAAAAAAAACTAAAAGTAAACAAAAATAAAGGTTCCTCTGAAAAGCTGAACTTATTTTGGACCTCATAGTAAAAGCACCCACGCTCTGTCTGCTTCCCATTTGTTTCCGATAGAAAGACGCGCACAGTGGCAGATGAGGAAAAAATCGTGTGAAACTACTCGCTCTAAACGTGTGAAAGCAGCTTAACAGGAGCCTCAACAGTCACACAAACAACAGGATCGTTTCATCCGACCGGTTTATATGCACACTGTGGTATTGTGGTGTTGGATTTAAGATTAGAAGGTTGTGAGTTTGAATCCCAGGTCCACACAGCTACCACTGCTGGGCCCCTGAGTAAGGCCCTTATCCCTCAATTGCTCAGTTGTATAAAACGAGATGAAAATGGCTGTCATACTGGATAAGGGTGTCTTCTAAATGCCGTAAATGTAAGTTTTTTTTTATGCTTGTGCACTTTATAAGACATAAGATAATTTCTCCACTCCGCTCTTCGGCACTCGAGTCGACTCCTTGTCTGTCATGTCACACAGCACAGTGGCGCTTAATAAACTTGGGATGTTAAGAAGTTGCAGTTGCAAAAAATGATTGTGTTTTCCACATAAATGTTTCTATCTTCACAGTAAATGGTGATCTCAAACCCATTTCTGCTCTCTGAGACGCCCCTGGTGCTTGTTCATAAACAGCTTCAATTTGAAGATGACTCGTTTTATATCAAACTTGCAGGGATACAAAAACTCATTTGTTTACAAACTAAAAATGGCTCAAAAGTTAATTTCTAAAGCAGCGTACTGGTAAAAAGTTGTTGTTAAGGTTGGCTAATTATAGAAATTGATTTAATGGTGTTGTTTCATGTCATTTTAAATCAGTATGTCAGCTATATAGTGTAAGAAACTGTCCTAATGCATTATTTGACAGAAGGGACACTGCAGATATTAAGCATTTCATCACAAAGCGCAACACAGTGAGCCTCATTTCTACATTCACACCATCAGTCTACATGGTTCTGTCTCATGCTCCTGAATGAGCTGAATGATGAAGTGTACTGTGGTGTGTGTGCTCAGTACCGGGCAGAGATTTGGCCCACTTGACAGCGGAGATGAACTGGCGTCCTCCAAGTCTGTTCAGGGTGTTCATGAGCCGTGTGGAGGTGTCTGTGAGCGTGCTGTCGTAGCCGGCGTAAATGGTCTCGGGCTCGATGGCTTTCAGCAGCGACAGCATGGTGGGCACCAGCTGCGGCATGGCTTTGGGGACCAGCGCTCGAGCCTCGGGCACCGGAGGAGGAGTCAGCTCGGCCGTGTTGGTCTGCTGTACACCCTTCATCTTTAGCTTCTTGGCTTTCCGTGCTAATCGGAGAAGAGGTGGGATATTTGGTTACAGCTTTTATAAGAAGTCATATCATGTGACTTTAGTAGGACAAACAAGTATGATTTCCAACATGTGTATGAATCTGTAATCTATAATCTATAGGACATAGACGGAGTCTCATAGCATCATTATGTTATACTCAGTGTATTGAGCATGTTTATGGAATAGGAACGACATTCAACATTTGCCAAATGGAGCTAAATATAAGCAATAAAGATCCAAATATTTATAGAACCAAATTATAATACTGGAATTTTCTTTACTGCAGACAGTAACACGCCGTCCCCGTCTCTGGTGATATAACATCTTTTACCTTCCAGGTTCATGCCAACCATGAGGCACTTGCGGAAACGGCAGGCGGGACAGTTCTTCCTGCGGATTTTGTCGATGATGCAGTCGTTTCGCCCGGCGCACAGATAATTGTGTTGCCCTGTTAGGATTCAATAAAGAACATGTCATTAGGATCAGTCAAAAATTCAGGACATGTGTTTATGATGGACTGCATTTTACTTCTTTTGAAGAAAATAAGTAAATAAATAAATATAATTAATAACCCTTGCTTTCTTTCTTTCATGGCAGGAGTTTCTAATTACGGGACAGATAGGAAACATTGTACCAAAGGGGGTTTGATTCTTAAAGCCAGGATGATCTTACAGTTAAAAATCTCTGTCAGGTTTTTCGAGTACTAACAGGTTTTGGTGAACATGTCATGTTACGCCCAGCTTGAATAAACTACTAATTAGGTCAAATGCTTACGAGGTTAATGTAATGTGTGAGTCTACTTTGCAAAGTATTAGTGTTACATCTGTAATTTAAAAAACATGGCTTTTTATATGAAACATATGACACCCAAATAAGATACGTAGTCTAATAAAATGCTGCAGAGATACAGTTTACACCTGACAGAGAAAAACAGCAGCCAGAGAATCTTACACACACACACACACACACACCATCAGGCACAGTAACACCATGCTGGTAATCTGGTTTTAACACGCCGAGGCTCAGAGCGACAGTGGAGGAGGACATCAGCAGTATTTACAGAGTTTAGTCACCATCTGCCTTCTGTCCTGAGTGCCATCCTTCAGTATACACCAAACTGATCACACTGAACACTAAACTTTCTCCAGATAAAGTTCTGAGAGATCAAAAAAATCCCTTTATTTACACTTTATTCGGATAAATGAATTTAATAAATGAAATAACTGAAATAAATGTAATAATAAACATCATAAATAATATATTTTTAAATAATAATAATAATAATAGTAATAATAATCATTTTAAAATAAAAGAGGCCAATAAAAGAGAAAAACTTTTTAACAGCTGGGGCTTTTTGGCTACAGAAAATATTCCATGTGATGAAACTAAAATTCTTTAATTGTTTAGATTTAAAAAAAGAGAAAAAAAAAAAAGGTATTTTTTTGGTATTTGATCTTAGATGTCAAAAACTAATAGTTATTAAACTTTTTAATCAACATCAAATGACGGTGCTGGAGCTGCATTCGGATGAAAGCAGAATGTTTAGGGCTAATTTTTTGCCATACAGATCTCTTAGGACCTTTAATAAGACTCCTACTGACTCCCCTGACACCCACTGACTCCTACTGACTCCTACTGACTCCTACTGACTCCTACCGACTCCTACTGACACCCACTGACACCCACTGACTCCCTCGCACAATGTACTGTTACAGTTACTACAGTAACACAACACGTCACTCTTTACACTTTCTTTTCCAAATATTTTTATTTGTTAGAATTGATCATAATTTCTTATTTATAGTTAATTAGACACACAGTCTAAGGAGAAGTGTCTGTGTTTTAATTTGAACTGTGTAAGTGATAAATAAATTCCTGAATCTTGAATTTTAGTCTAAGCTGTGTCAGAAATGGTGACTTTTGAGCTGCAAGAACAAATGAACACACACACACACCGCACATTTTATTATTTTCATAGTGCGCTGATATACAGTTGTGTTTCACACTTGTTCACTGGAAAGTTTGTGTTGGCTGTGGAGTGTGTATTAGTGTGTGTGTGTGTGTATGAGAGAAAGAGAGAGAGACAGATACATCGGTGTGACTCAGGTGTGTTCGCCAGCCTCTCACCTTCCACAGCTCTTTTGAAAAAGACTTTGCAGCTGCCGCAGGTGAGCACTCCATAGTGGCAGCCTGACGCCTCATCTGAACACACCAGGCAGATTTTGTGTGTACCGCTGGCCTTCCCTGTGCCCGAGGACATGGCAGTGTTGGCCTCAGGCCTGGCAGTCAAGCTAACACAGACAGATAGAGAGATAAGTGAGTGAGAGGAACGGAGAGAGAGAGAGAGAGAGAAAGAGAGAGAGAGTGAGAGAGAGGGAGTGGGAGGGAGAGTGAGAGAGAGAGTTAGTGGGAGGGAGAGAGAGAGAGAGAGAGAGAGAGAGAGAGAGAGAGAGAGAGGGAGAGTGAGAGAGAGAGTGAGTGGGAGGGAGGGAGAGAGAGAGAGAGAGAGAGAGAGAGAGAGAGAGAGAGAGAGAGAGAGAGAGAGAGGGAGGGAGAGATTTTTTTTATTCAAATGTGTTCAAAAAGTGATTTGGTAAATAAAGAGATTCAACAAATAAATATAGAAACTAAATCAATAATGAAGCTTTCGGCTGGTCCCTTTAGGGGTTGCCACAGAGGATCAGAGCAGCTCACTGACACAAAACCCTCCCCAGTTTCAGGGGGTCATTTCACTGGATGGGAATCAGACCCGAGTCGTGTGCAGTGAGAGCGCCGGAGCCTAGCAGTAAGTAAATAACTCAAAAGATACAGAAATAGATAAGCAAGTGTGGAAGCAAAGAGACAAACAAACAAATATCTAAAACACAGCATGCAAATCGATCTGTAAATAAGTTGTTTGTAAGCCTGTGATTGAATATGTAAGGAAATAAATAACCAGATGCGTAATTAAAGGAAGTAAACAAAGAAATATATACAAGAGCCACATGCATTGCCCTGTACTTTGTCCTATAGAGTCTTATTATATCTAATACTGGTGTTTAATGTAAAACAATTGTTTAATATAAATAAATAAAATACAATAAAATTTAAACAAACAAACAAACAAACAAATAAATAAATAAGAAAATCCTCACACCTCAAAACAGTTACATTATTGTTCATTTCCTTTGGAAATTTTAATTTCCTGTATATTACTATTATAGATATTTTATTTATTTATTTACAAGAAGATCTTCAACAGATATCTCTGTTTTAATAACCTTGACTCGGTGATAGAATTTCCTTAGATTTTAATAATGCTCTCTTTTAAACTCTCTTCATACGTTTAAATTCTCTTCAGTTTTATTGCTGCTCGTCGTCAAACAAACCCATTTGCTCTGAGAGAGAAAGAGAGAGAGAGAGGGAGAGAGAGAAAGAGAAAGAAAGAGAAAGAAAGAGAGAGAGAGAGAGAGAGAGAGAGAGAGAGGGAGAGAGAGGTCACCCGCATGGCCTGCCAAATCAAGAAGCTGTGAATTAGCTCTGACATCTGGACACGCCAGAGTGTCAAATTCTACCCAAAGGTCACTTTGGAGATGAAACAGAGCCTCGGTTGTTGAAATGGCCACCAGGGGGCGATGAGAGTCTGCAGTGTGTGAACTGAGCCCTGCCCTGTAGCCACAGTGGCACAAACCCCCCCACCCACCCAAACACACACACACACACACACACACACACAGATAGAGGAACAGAAAGACAGAGGGCAAACAGCGTGTGAAAAGGTGCCAAATAAATGGCCTGCATGCAAATGACGTGTGGCGAAAACAACAAAAAAAAAACCCAACATCAATACGGCAGTCTGATATCAGAGGATTTACTGTTAAATATAATAACAATAATAATATACTCACATGCTCAAGTCTTGCAAGTCTGTCTTAGCGCTACTAAAAAAACTTATCAGTGTTTCACACTGTCTATAAATGTGCACTACTGTTGTACTGGCACGCTGTTCATCTCAGCTTCAGACAAACCAGCCACAGGGAACAGACTGCCTCATACATTCTCCTAGCTACAACCCTCAAAATCTCACTGGTTCTTCAGACCTGTGTGTATTACAAGCTGTAACAATGACAACAATACTCTGTATCTATATCTCTGTCCTGTGCCAAATTTGTTTAAAGCCTGGTAAGGTGTAAACCTGATATAGATGCGATACAAAGCTCCACTTTCTCCAGACCAGGATGTAACAAAAAAAACAAAAAAAAAACGGTATTGTGTTGAGTCACTATCATGTGTGACTTAACACTGGTGCTTTAACCCTTATTTTAGCTTGTTTAGAGTCACGTCGCTCCTTGTAGCCCGGGATGTGTTTTTAATTGCTCTTCTTTACCGAATGTGAACCTTTCGATCTTTAGGTTGATCTTTATAACCCGGAGTAAAGCAGAGAGTTGAAGAGACGTGTTTGTGGGATGCTTTTGATTCTTTACAAACACGTGATATCGGTGCAGATGTGTGGATGTTTCTGTGTACTGTATACGTATCGTGTTAACCACTAATTGTAAGGGGAAGTGATCCCTTCCATCAGGCGTTAAACACTAGGTGTTGTTCTTCGAGCTAACACACTAGCATGTTACTATGCTAGCCTGCTGACTCATAACACTTAGCGCAATTTGCTGAACCATATTTGGATTTAAACCTGAAGGGGTTGTGGATTAAACTAGATTGTTTCTAATATAAACACGAACCCCAGCACTATGCTTCTGGCAGAAATTAGGGATGACATGGTGTGTGAACGCTGTCTCTGACAGTTCCTCAACCTCGGCTACATCCTCAATTTATTTCTGTTTGGACCTTCCTAATTTCTCGAGCCAAATTTTCAGGCGCTGCTACCCAGACCAGGCACTTTCTAAAGTGGAAATGTAATAAATGAATGAATAAATGAACATGGTCCTTCTTTAAATCAAATTTCTTATTCAGATGAAAGTAAAAACCCTGAGAACCCAGACTCCATGCACACTGTCCTTTTAGAGTGAAAAGTGACGTGACATACGGCTAAGTACCCATACATACCCAGTATGGTGACCCATACTCAGAATTCGTTCTCTGCATTTAACCCATCCAAAGTGCACACACACAGCAAACACACACACACGGAGCAGTGGGCAGCCATTTATGCTGCAGCGCCCGGGGAGCAGTTGGAGGGGATTCGGTGCCTTGCTCAAGGGCACCTCAGTCGTGGCCGGCCCGAGACTCGAACCTACAACCTTCGGGTTACAAGTCAGACTCTCTAACCATTAGGCCACGACTGCCCTTTACGACTTTTAAAGCAGATACCTCAAATATCTGTTCATTCTATATATAACTGTACTGTGTATACATACCTCTGTGTGTGTGTGTGTGTGTGTGTGTGTTGGGAAGACATTCTGGCGCAAGACAATGAGCTTTTCACAGCAAGATATGTCACTGGATTGAAAAAGACTCACGGATTCCTTTCTATACAAGTTATCTCAGTAAGTTTTAAAGCAGTAACTGGTGAGTCATCAAAAAAACCAAGAAAAAACCCACCAATGTCTATTTAAGATCCAGTCGAAATCTTATATATGTTCACAAGCTCAAGTCCTCAGTTACATAACTGCAGGTTTATTTTCATGGAGCAGCCCCGGGTGTGAGTCAGTCCTGTGATATGAAAGCTCTCCATAGGCTTTTAACAGCAAGACAGGCAGCAGTTGGTCTAGAACCGTTTCAGTCAGTTCACAGAAATAGGTACAGAAAAAAGGCAGAAGGTTTCTGCAGGAGAGAGAGAGAGAGAGAGAATGAATGAATGAGAGACAGAGACAGAACGAGAGAGAGAGCCACAAAAAGAGACAAAGGGAGAGAGAGACAAACAGACAGATTGAGAGAGAGCAGGAGAGAAACAGAAACACAGACAGAGAGATAGAGAGTCAGACAGACAGACAGAAAGAGAGATAAAGAGACAGAAAGATAGAGAGGAACACGAGAGATAGAGAGAACAACAGAAAAAGACAGAAAGAAACACAGAAAGACAGAGTGAGAAACAGAGAGAGAGAGAGAGAGAGAGAGAGAGAGAGAGAGACAGAAAGAGAGAGAGACAGAGAGAGCGAGACAGAGAGCGAGACAGAGAGACAGACAGAGACAGACAGTCAGAGACAGAGAGACAGAAAGAGAGAGACAGAGAGAGTGAGACAGAGACAGACAGACAGAGAGAGACAGTCAGAGACAGAGAGACAGAAAGAGAGAGAGAGAGTGAGACAGAGACAGACAGACAGAGAGAGACAGTCAGAGACAGAGAGACAGAAAGAGAGAGACAGAGAGAGTGAGACAGAGACAGACAGACAGAGAGAGACAGAGAGAGAGACAGAGACAGAGACAGACAGAGAGAGAGAGAGACAGAGACTGAGAGAGAGAGATTGAGAGAGAGAGAGAGAGAGAGAGAGAGAGCGAGACAGAGAGCGAGACAGAGAGACAGACAGAGACACAGTCAGAGACAGAGAGACAGAAAGAGAGAGACAGAGAGTGAGACAGAGACAGACAGACAGAGAGAGACAGTCAGAGACAGAGAGACAGAAAGAGAGAGACAGAGAGAGAGACAGAGACAGACAGAGAGAGAGAGACAGAGAGAGAGACAGAGACTGAGAGAGAGAGATTGAGAGAGAGAGAGAGAGAGAGACAGAGAGAGAGACTTGCACTGCTAATTAATACCACGTACTGATCTCATGTTCCTGAGGAAGACCGAGCTCAAGATTTTCACATTCCTCACATTCTCATCACATTTTTCTAATCTTTAAAAATAAAGATTTTTTCCTGGCAGGCTGAGCAGTTTTTCCCTTTCAGTAACCTAGCTGTCAGGGTAAAGGCAGAAGGTGGTCTGAGGTCTTTACAGCGCAGGACATTTACTGTGACATTATTGCTGTGTAGAGAATCAGTGAGTGTCTAGAGCCAGGTTCCTGTAGTAGGACATTTTTATTCCACTTGCAACTTTGTTTAACTAATGCCTTTAAATAGCACTGACGTCTTAAACGTCTGTGTGCAAGACAAACACTATTATAGATAATAAATAAATAATATTACTCATCCTGGTAATTAAGTGCTGGTGCTAGCTGAGCGTTTAAGACTCTGGACTTGTGACCGAACTAAAGTAATTACTATAGTAATGCGCTATGGGGGATTTGATCCATGCTTGGAACTGGCACTGAGATTTAACCCCAGAGTCTGCTCTTGTCTCTGACCCCAACCTCCAACAGTTGGGATACGTGAAGAAAAGAACTTCACTGTGCTGTAATGTATATGTGACAAAAATAAAGGCTTCTTCTAAACTCAACCCTAGATAAGAAATAAATATTATTATTATCTATAAAACCTGGAGCAGGATGACAGAAGACAGTCACTGGAGATGCTCTTTGAATAATGAAACGAAGCAGAGGATCAGAAATCTCTGATATATTGTTGCATGGCGTTATATACAGTACTATATGGAAGAAGACCTGCACGATGACGTAAGCTGAGGTTGGTTTTCAGTGACGTATTAATGCAATAACTCCAGCGGTGCAGCTACACCCACAACACAACGGCACAACATTGTGTAATGGGCCGTAACGCTAAGGCTGGAAGATCAAATACTGTAGAACGTCGCAGAACCCGATATTAAATGCTAGCTTTTCCCCTGAAGTGTCCCATAAAACCTGATACGATAAACAGATACGAACCTGGTTCTTGATAACATCTATAATTTCAACAACCTAGGAAATATCCTGTAGACACGGTCAGTACATCAGTTTCCTGGAGCAACAAGTTCATCGTTTTCATTTTCCAAACACTCCTAGTACTCATTCAGTCATATCACATAAACAATACGAAATAAATACGAGTTCTAAAAGTTTCAATAAAAGTGCAACATTTTCCACTGACACAGTTTTAATCTCAGCCCCAATAGATTAAGTGGTTGGACACTTTTCTAGCCACAAGCTTAAAAATCCAGAAGGTTTCAATCTGATCGGCTCTCCAGAGGTCTGCGTGTACAAACCTTTGACGGGGGATGTGGTAGCCTAGTGCTCAAGATGTTGGTTTACCAATTGGAAGGTCACGAGTTCGAATCCCAGGTCCACCAAGCTACCACTGCTGGGACCCTGAGCAAGGCCCATAATTCTCAATTGCTCAGTTGAATAAAATGTAAGTCCCCCTGGATAAGAGCGTCTGTTTCGTGTAAAAGTTTTGTTTTCTGTGAAAGTGTTCGTGTTTCGAATGTCAGTTCCTCCTCCATCAGAACTTAAGGACTTTCTATGAGAGCTGTAACCATGTTCGATTCCTGTGAATCTCAGAAGGCTTCGTTTCGATGCGTGTTGCGAGACAATACACGTCACATCCTGGGCTAAATCTGTGAAAAAACTGCAAGCTCCTCCAAATATTGTGTTGTTTGCTTGATTTTGCATTTAGGAACGAATTACGAATTTCTGTGACTATGAAATTCTGGAGAGACTGGGAAATGTTTATTCCTTAAAAATACCAACATTTTTGTTTTTAAGCCTAAATGGGAAAAAAGCCCTGTGAGATGCCAGGATGGAGATTGGTAAGGATCCTGAAGACAGAGTCTGCTGCGTTCTAGTGTTAGAGTATTGCATTGCAGCCAAAGACAATAGTGCAGATAATAGAGCAGAGTCTGGAACTTATAAACAAACCGGCAACAATTATCCATCATGGCTGTATAATGGTAGTAAAAAAAAAAGGTTATAAATAACAGACACAGGCAGAGAGGGTGAAGGACATCCCCTCCGATAGTATTGGAACGTCAGGGCTCAATCCAAGAGCAACACAACATCCACAACATTCACAAAACTAATCATATTCAAGTTACAGTTATATAATGAAAATGGGCATAAATTGCACACTCAGCTTTACATCCAAACTGGAGAAAATGTTTAGGATTCACAACTCTTTACTATGTATCGTCCATCCCTTTGGAGGGACCAAATGTAATTGGACAGTTGACTCAAATGCCACTTTATCAATTAAACAGGTAAAAGGTCTGGAGTTGACGCTAAGTGTTGATTTGCATTTGGAAGCTGTTACTGCGAACCCACAAAATATAGAAGGCTTGGATGATCGCAGGATCCTGCTGGATCCTCAGACCTCAAGATCCTCAGACAGATGAAACTACCTGGGTAAAAAGTATGGAGAAGACTGGAGTATGGAACAGTTCATGATCCACAGCCTACATCATCTGTAACACACAGTCGAGGCAGCGTGACAAGATGGACATGCATGGCTTCCAGTGGCACTGGGACAGTGGTGTTTATTGACGACGTGAATGGCGCTCTTTCCCAATACACTTCAGAATTCATCCGGCTGCTTCTGACTGTCCCAGATACATACTGCAAAAGCAACCCCTCCTGTCAGTTACACGTTCCAATATTTGTGGCCACTTGGGAGAAAGGGGTGGGTTCAAATCAAAAATGCCATGTAGTTTGCTAATATATTGTATATATATATTATTACGATTAATATTTCTGACCTATCTAATTCCGTTTGATATAATACAATATTATTTATCCTCACAAAAGACTGTACTTGAATCACTGAAACATTTATAATCTACAAAATATGTGGCACACATTTTAATTCTCTGTCAGTGCAATTCAAAATATAGCCCAAGCCCTGCTTACAGCACCATCTGTCTGATCACATGCCCCAGCATCAGACCTCACGGCTTTAACACCGTAGCCGTATATGAGATGCTGTCTGTTATGGGATCCAGGTCAATTAACAATTTTCCTGAACTGTGTTTTGCCAGAGAGACGCCGGTCTGACTCACAGCGATGCTTCGTTGCCTGATCATGCCTCTGTGATTGTTTTTCTCCAACTGAACTACAAACTGAACCACCGCCTTCCATCAATAAATGAAAAAGAAAGGCACGTGTGTGCAAACGTGTGCACTGACAGACATGCCCTTGTTATCTCAGTTTCCCATAAAGCCAGCTGCCTTCATTTCCTCACAAAAGCCAACCACTTGGTGGATCAGATTATTGTGAGAACCAGACTGTTTTTTTTTTTAAAGCAAACCACCAAAACGTGATCACGCTAAGACAACAGCTGAAGCAGCGGCTGTGCTCTGCACTACATCCGTCTCTGGAATCTCCCTACTAAGCATCGAACTACTGTTATATTTACTGTAACCCTTTTACACAACAGTAAATCTTTAATTGCTGGTTTTATAGCCTCTACCCCACATATAATACAATACAGGCAGGTCAGACAGATCGTGTTAACGCAGCATCGTTCACCCGACGCCTGCGGAAGACCTCGAGCTTCCACGTTCGCTTTTATTTAAGACATTTATGACATTAAGGTCATGCTTTTAGTTTCACAAGCGGGATGATATGAGTCATGGTAACGGATTCTTAAAGCCGTCGTTCGTACGGAAACTGGCGTACCCTCGAGAGTCATCCTATTTGCAGTCTGTTTTTTCCACTGCGAGATCTCTGCAAGGCGCTGTGCACCAGAAAAGGAGGAAATAGTTATTCCCTGAGGTAAAAAAAAAAAAAAAAAAAAAAAAAAACAGAAACAGAAACCAATAGAAACTTTCTTGCATTTGGTTGGATAATATTATGACTGGAACGACACCGAGTCTGAAATGCACAAGTGTGAAGTGTCCAAAACTCCTCTGGTTGTCAAATCATTTTGAGGTAAACAGTTTGGCTTTTAAGTGCATAAGCGCTGTGCAGTAGGGCTCGCGGATGATGCAGAGATTAATATTTGCTGTTTTTTTAGGAGAGAGGTCATGAATATTGAGGTCGGTTGTCAATGCTGGAATCTGTCGAAGACACCACGACAGATTAGAAGTGTCCTGTTTCTTTTTCTTTTGATCCCTCTGTGAACTTTACTTCACTGCCATTATCATCATTATTATTCTAGGTGTAGATTTTTTATTATTATAGATTACAGTTCATCCCCCCCCCCCTTTAAAATACATTAATGGATCTTCTGTCAGTTTGAGCTGCAATTGTGACATCACAACAGACTTTACAGCCGACCAATCGGCAGCTCTGCTTTACTCTTGCCCCTTTTCCACCGAGGCAGTTTGAATGCTGGTTCGGAGCCAGAGCCTAATTTAGAACCAGTTCTTTCTTTTTTGACAACAAAAGCATCGGCTCTGAACCACGAAAAGTGGTTCTTAAGTAGCACCAAAACGTTGCTGGTCTAGACTTAAGGGGCTGGGGGCGGGGCTAGGGGCGGGGTTACTGTTAGCGCATTTGATAATGTACCTTAAGTATACCAATGTTTAATACACTTTTATTTTACTGCTATATGATAAATTATCAGCGCACATGATAGTAGGTAGCTACATGCTAAGGCTAACTTTTCTAAGAGAAGAGAATGTCTTCTACCATTCTCTTCTCTTACATACTTTCAGACTCTATTTCTCTTGCTGATAACCCATCTGACCAATCAGCATCATTCTCTTCTGCCTTTCTCCCTCATGCTCCATTCTTTCATTTTTCTTTCTCTTTTACAGACACATTTTCTCTTTGTGCTTTTCTAATTGTCTTTTTTTAACCTTTCTTTATTTCAAACATGCTGATCCTACAGGAAATGCACATTTTTCTTCTTATTATTATTATACTATAATGTTCTGCTTCTAACAGTTGGGGAGGATTATAGAAGATTATCAGATGATGATAATCTCTGATCTGTACCAGTGGTATACTTTATAGTGGTATACTATATAGTGGAGAGTATCGTGTCATGGTATCTGAGCTGCCCTCGTACATGTTGTAACTCATCGGTGTCTGTGGTCTGGTCCTATTCCTGGCCTCTTCCCCTTCCCCTTTCTACTGGTGTAGTGTCTCTAAATTCCAGGCTTTTGAATAAAATGCTTCATGCATGGCATGCTTTCAACTCTCCATTTCCTCTCTTGGCCGACGTTACGGTTTGGTATCTGAGGCGTGTGAGGAAGAACACTGACCGTGACGTGGATGTTCTAAATGACGCCGATGTGATCTGACTCTGTGATGAAGATAATCTGCGAAGAACGTTATTACTCTCCTACACTGAGCTTTACATTTTGTAGGGTTTGTTTCACAGAGGATTCTCAGTATTATAATGCGCTAAAGGTGTGTATGAAGGCACAATATTTATATTCAATCTCAAACAAACACAATCGTGCATAGGACAAAATGCTGCGAAATGCTTTTTACAACTGTCTTTGAGTCAATTAGTAAAGAATAAAAGGATCAAAGGAAGGAATAAAAATAAGCAATGGAACCCTGGCATAAAGCCTTTATTATTGCCAGATATATATTACAGCACAGTGGAATTCCATTCTTCACATATCCCAAATGACGAGGTTAGGGTCAGAGTGCAGGGCAGATATGAAACAGAGCCCCTGGAGCAGTGAGGGTTAAAGGTCTTGCTCAACTGCCCAACAGTGACAGCTTGGAAGTGCTGGGGTTTGAACCCAGATCTGCTGAGCAACAACCCATAGCCTTAACCGCTTGAGCCACTACTGCCCCAGTGTAGATACAATATAAAGAAGAAATAAAGCCATCAAAATATATAATCAAAAACAGAGGTGGTATTGAGCCTGGTCAATGATGCCTGTGAATATGGTCTCATATATATATATATATATATATATATATATATATATATATATATATATATATGAAAAAAAATGTATATACATATATTTATATACATATATTTCAGCACATTTGTATAAAAATAATAAATCGGGTTTCCTCAAACTACCAAGGTGACTGCATTTTATATTATATGTATATATTATATATTGTGTGTGTATTTTTATTTTTATATATATATATAAAAAAAATACACACACATATATAAAATGGTTTATAAATGAATCATTTTCCTTTATAAACACCTCCAACCTTCCATTCCTATCCTCTGATCTGGCTTTTACATAGAAGTCAGTTTCAGAACTTAATAAATAAAGGAATAAATAAATTCTTCTTCTCGTAGGGCAGGTAAATGAGGAGAAAGTAGGTCACCATAGTTAGAAACTGCCACTGCCAAGATTTGTTGTTGCTAAACAATAACAAAAGGGTATTAAAATATAAACACTTTCTTTTTTAATAAATCATGGAAATCTTCTGATAACTTACTCGTGAAATAAAAAAAGATCTGTACTGTAATTATGCTGCGATGTTCTCTTTAGAGGGAAATGAAGGAAATGAGCTTGCGTTGCTTTTCGGTTCCTGTCATGCGCAACATTTAGTGTTGTCGCTTATTTAACTCGAGGGCAAAACAACTTGGTAAATCTTTGCCTGCTGTTCCTGAGATATCAGTTTTAAATCTGCCAGAGGTCACTGGCTTCTTCTATCCTTCCGGGGATGGGGTAATAAGAGTGGGGTAATAAGAGTGGGGTAATAAGAGTCACAGCAAAATGCTGACTATTTCTCTCTTTTCTTTTCATAGTATTTTTACATTTCTGTTCATTCAGCCTTAATTGTTTTATTTTTTTTTTTTAATTCTGATCTCATTCCTGGAAGGTTCTCCGGTGTGTACAAGCGTGTTTGTTCACGTACGACTGTCTTTGTGAGCACGACTTTAAAGTGTGTGTGAACAGGAACGGTGGGCTTCCCAGTAACCGACTCCTACGTCTGCATTTGCGTTAAACAGCTACACTTGTTTGTAAAAGCCCAGTTGTTGTTCTTAGGATGAAGAAATCTAGGTCAGCCTTGTGCAATAACCAGGTCACGGAAATGCCTTCGCAAGCAAACGTACACTGTATTTCCTTTATTTTGGGTACTGTACTCTGAACAGTAGAAAACGGTGGTTTTGAAGACAGCCGAAAGGGTACAGGAAACTAACAGTGCATGTACACACACGCGCGAGCGTACAAAGCGCGCACACACGCTAAAAACAATCTCTAAATGGGCTGCTGTCATCCGACTGTGAAGAAGAAGGGAAAGCAGGTCAGGCAGGCGACAGTCCGACTCCGTGGGCGGTCGAATAACAGCGATTATACACAAAGACCAAAATAACTAGACCGGGCATTGAGTCTAATCTCAGTTCAGATCAACTGGATTTGTTTACAGCGTTCAAAAACAGACCGTCACACAAAGCAGCTCTACTCACTATTCAGATGTTATCGATTCTTTTTATTTATTCTAATAATGTGCTTTTGCAAACTTCCAACTCAAAGTCATTATTCATTCAGCTTCATTCACAAAAAGAGCACAGATCGTTATCTGTGTGTTTTAAATAAAGACCGAAAGAGTTGTTGGAAGCTTAATGGTGCTGACGTTAAAATAAAGTATTACCCGTAATATATACATTGGTTGGTTTTAGTCAAAACGTTCATTAAATTCATTGAAATCTAGGGGGCGGGGCTTCATGGAGGAGAGTTGTTGTTATTATTATTATTGGAGAATGTATTACCAAAACTGTCAATCAGAACAGATTCAGACGTCGCTCGACTCCTCTGATCGTTTTTTGGGTCCGGGAAAGGAGGAGAATAGTTTTGTGCGAAATCCCGTAACTACGGAGATACGTGTAAAAGTAGGTGGGTGTTTAAATCATAACGTCACATGCACTAAAAATATGAAAACTGTAGTATCTGTAGTGTCTGTACCTTTAAAAATCTGCGTTTTATTCCTAAATACAGTTTATTCAAAGTGGATTTCAGGTAGCATTTAGTTTTTTTTTTTTTTTTAAGGCTGGAATCCGACCTCGGTAGCATCTTGTTAAATTGCACAGATGTGAGACGTGTCTGGGCAAAAAAAACGCTGAGGTTGTGCTTTGACTGCTGAAAAAGAAAAGACTCCGAGCACCGAGTGTAGATCAGGTGTGTGAGATTTCAGCTCATTTCCCACTCAAATCTACTATCAGCTCATTAAGCGGGTGAAAGTGTGTTGAAAGAAAGAGAACGCAAAAAACGTTTTGAGGGCAAAAAAAAAAAAAAAACAAAGAAAAGAAAAGAAATGACACTAAATGTAGAGATCGAGCAGATAAAAGACTTGAGGTCTGTGAGGTGAAAACTTTGTGTTTATTTGCAGTGGTTTCACTTTTTATTTCACCTAAACTCATAGCAGTGACATTGTTTAAACTAATAAAAAAATAAAAAAGAAATAAAAGAAACAAATACAAAAATAAAATAATGCTAGCCGAATGTACTTCGTTTGAATGTGTACATCTGTTCCGCCTGATAAAATTGAGTAACAATTCAGTAACATTAACACAATTTTATTTTTAACATCCAATAATAGGAGCATGGATTTCAAACCCATGACACGCTGGTGTTTTGCAACATGCAAACTACCTCTGCACTTACTTCATCGTGCACGTTTCACTTCTCAGCACCAACATCCTCATAGGATTTCACAGTGTGAGTGAATTACGTAGCGCGAGTGCGATCGATTCGTGTAGCATTTAACGTTTGGTCATCGAGAAACATTGTTTAAATGAAGATCACTACAAGAAACAAAATTGTTCATAAATGGTAATTTTTTTTGCTGTAAACTATACGTCTGAATTAAATCAGACAGAAAATCCTCTTTAACAATACTTTATTTAACGTCTGCAAAATGCCATTTAAAAAAACAACAATTTAAAAATAATTTTATAACTAAACTTGTAAACTTGAACGTAAAAATATAAGAATGCTTAATTTGACAAGGAAGCACAAAATAAGCACAAAATTCTACCATCAAATTCTATCGGCTGCTTCCAGACACGTCGAAAGCCAATCTGAAATGATTTATCTTTTAAAATGCAAAATCCAACATGGCTGACTTTGTGTTGTGTGGTGATGTCTGTCTTTAAAGGATCCTGCTATGTTTGGTACGGGGACCCAACAGTGACAATATGGCAGTGCTGGGGCTTGAACCCTGTACACGATGTACTTTGGAATTGTGCCACGTTTCCTGTTTGCGTGGGTTGACGTTAATCGATCGCCTCGTCATGGTAACGCCGTTCAACATCGCCGCATATGTAGCTCATGCTGAAGAAATTAGATAATAATCTGTTTAATTCTGTAGGAGGAATATTCAAAAGTGTGGTTTATTAGCCTCATTTCCTTCCGCCTGTTGATGGCTAGATGTCGGTTATGTGAAAACGTATGATTCACATTTGGAGATTAATGAGAAGTCGTTAGATTTGCATTATAAATTAATTCCTTTGATTCGAATTGAATGATTTGTCCTAATTATTTTGCAATTTTGGTCACAGGGCCTCGGTATAGATTTATCACACTGTGAAATCAACAACGTTTGTTGTTGTTCTGTGCAGACGACTTGAATGAACACGGCCAGCTCGGCTGTGGTTGAAATTTCAGTTGCTTTAGTTGATTCCTTTATTTTTATATGTCCTCTGAAACCCTGCCTGTGAGATTCAGGGTTACGGTCCAGTTAGCACACTTCTCTACAGAGACAGACAAGCTAATGATTCCCTATTTATGTGTGCTTAAATAAAGCTCTACGTGCCTGACATGTTCTCTCACTCTTCATCGGTCTGTAAATTCAGTTCAATGCTTTTTAATGCCGGTTTAAGACATTTTAGAAGAAGAAGAAGTCGTCTTTATTTTTGTTACATAGACATTACAGCACAGTGAAATTCTTTCTTTACGTGTCTTAACTTGGATCAGAGCACAGGGTCAGCCATGATACAGCACCCCTGGAACACAGAGGGTTGGGGCCTTGCTCAAGGGCCCAACAGTGGCAGCTTGGCAGTGCTAGGGCTTGAACCCTGATCCTCTGATCGAAAGAATGAGCCTTAACCGCTCCAGCCACCACTGGGCATTTTAACACTTATTTAGTAAAACTTGCACCATTAAAGATGAACTCCAGCTAATTATCAATACACGGAGTAAACAGAAGGGAAAAGCAAGTGGAACCACACCAAAGTTAGGCATGTAATGAGTGACTGAGCGCTGATAATCAGTGACACTGAATCCTACATATACACAAATAACAAACATTAAACCAAAACTAAAAGCTTTTAGCTAATGTTTTTCTCCCTGCTCACAAATAACACAACAGTTACCTGCATTTGGCAGATGCCCTTTTATCCAGAGTGACTTATATTTTATCTCATTTTTGAGCTACAACTGAGCAACTGAGCGTTAAGGGCCTTGCTCAAGAGCCCAGAAATGGGCACTTGTTGGAGCTGAGATTTGATCTCACAACCTTCTGATCAGTAGTCCAATACCTTAACCACTAAGCTACCGCATCCCTCAGATGAGTTCCCAAACAGGGAGGAGTTTCAAACTGCTGCTCGTGATGCTTCACGGTGTTACGCAACACATGAAGGAAAGCTCTCTCTGCCTTCTTCCGCATACATGCGCTCACAGATGCCCTGACTGGCTAGGTCAGTCTGAGTGACAGGAGATGGACAGTACGCCCCGCCCACCCAGACAGCATGGTCCATTTCAAAGAGGCTCAATGAGATAAATGAAAAATGTGAATGGAGAGAACAACTCACAGAACAACAAGATTTCAGTGTGTCATATGACAAGGTAAATAAAAACAATAAAAACGGCGACGTTTTAATATCTCTCAGAATTCGAAAAGGACAATTTCACACCACCCCCACATCATACCAGCTCCTCAGCTAGAAAACCAAGTGATTATGAAATCGCAGCTAATCTGAAAAGAAAACAAAAAAAACAGGAGTATTCGTGTGTGTGTAATAAAAAGTTTGGCTCTTGAACTTTTTCATCCTACGGTGAAACGTTTCTTTAAGGAGTTATTTTTTTAAGAAGTGGCTGGAAAAATATGTACAGTGGTCTTGATGCCTTTTCCATGGAACTCAGATGTGAGTTTTAATAAAAATCTGAAAAGGAGAAACTGTTTAAAAATGGAATAAACTGATGGTCCGATGGTAACCGCTATACTATAATCGCTTAATTGGTATTTTGTTTAATAGGTACTAATAATAGAATGGTTATCTTTATGTCAGTTTGTTTTTGTTTGCACAGCGTGACAGGTTTTTCTGAAGCCGCACCCATCCAGCAGTCCTTCTATGTTCACCAGCAATACCTTAAAAACACAAACAGTTCTAAGTAATGATAGCTAGTGATAAGACTTTTTTATTAACCTGAGATAATATCGGGCATTCACAAACACACACCACACTCATCTTTACATTTGGTTCTTTATGTTTATGATACGAAGTGTGATGTTTCAGACATCTTTAAGCAGAATGACTTGCTTTGATCCCTGCCTTTGTTACCTAGCATGACCTGCGTACCATTGCCACTCCTGTCATTGCACTGTCAAGGAACTACGGTGTGAAAACTTTCCACTGAAACTCGAGGCATTTAATAGTAGAACAATAAAGATGACTAGACATTGCAGACTGCACCTTCGCCCAGGTGTGTTACAATTGGGAGCATTATTAGTAAGCTTATAATGTAAACAAACAAAAATAAATTTGTGCAGCAAACCATGCTGAAATGCGACATGCTGCGGCTGAATAGTTATTGATTAACGCATTTATAGGGCAGCGGTGGCTCAAGTGGTTACGGCTCTGGGTGGATGATCAGGCTTCAAGCCCCAGCACTGCCAAATTGCCACTGCTGGGCCCTTGAGCAAGGCCCTTAACCATCACTGCTCCTGCGCTCTGACCCCAACCTCTAAAAGTTGAGACATGCGATGAAAGAATTTTACTGTGCTGTAATGTAGGTGTGAAAAAAGAAAGTCTTCTGCAGTCTATTGTTTCGAACATGTTGCGACTGCATCTTTATTACCATAGGAGTTGGTAGGAATAGTTGGATTATGAACTTACAATGTTTAATTTGAAACAAATGTGTGTGATGAATAAGGAGGACTCAGGTATCGAGCTACATAACGATGATTCATAAAGCTGTGGTTCATCCTTAATCTCACATGCAGCATATCACTTTAGCTAGACAGCTCCAAACAGTCCAAAGTTCTCATCTGTTGACTGGTTAAATAGGCATGTGGTTGGCCGTAGGAGAACCCGAGCAGGGCAAAAAAACAAATAGCAGGAAGAAAAAAAACAAACAAAATAAAAATGACAAACAAAAGAAGATGTGAGCTGGATGTGGATCTGAAGAAGAGGCGGCTCAGGCCAGCAGAGTCATGCAGATGAGTCAGGATACACTCATGTGAGTGAGGGAGGATCGCTCGAGCTGGAGCTGGTATCTACACATGAAATTCACCTGATTCGACCTGAGACACGCCGTCCGGGCCAAATGAGACAAAAATGACGCCTCGAAGCAAACGTGCAAATAACAATCCCAAGCATGTAAAACCAGTCTGGCTGTGATTGTGTGCGTGAGAAAGCGCTGCCATGTCTGACCCCAAGCCATTAAGCTTCTGAGCGGCGTCTAGTGTGGCGTTAAATGTCACGCATGTACCGGTGAAAACACAAAACCTGACTCCCACTCGAATCCTGCGCACCAAAAAGGCCAGATAATCAAGCCCACATGAACACTTAAGATGAGTCCACCCTTCTGTTTCACCATCTGTTGCTGCTGGCCGTGAGCCACCACACGAGTGTGACTGCTTTCCTTCAATCCAGCAGCTCCTCTCTGTTTTATGATGAATTTACAAGAGTGCATGGCTTTTTAAAGAGCTGCCCAACTTTCCTAACAACTATTCTATAAATAAATAAATCAAATAATTTGCATTTTGTTAGTGAAGGTTAATCAAAATGGCGTCTATTAAAAGTGGAGGAAACTGAAACAACCTTCGCGCACGTGTGAGCCACACAAATGATCCGGCATACTAAAGGTTCTCTCTTGAAGAATCTTACCTCTCCCCTAAATTAATCACTCAGTCGCTATGTTTCGCTAAGGACGATGATATTCTGGTGAACGGCGTACGATTATACGGCGCTTAAATATCGAGAAAATTAAGGCACGTGCTGTTGAAACACTAAAACCGTGACACAGTTTAAACTCCACATCAGAGAACACGATAACCTCAAATGTCACAATAACACAGTTCGACACATCAATAACTGTCTTTGTCTCTGAAACACACAGCGTGTTCAGACCAGGACTGAGTCATAAAACGAGACATCAGTGATATGGTGGTAAATCACGTCACTACAGGTTTTCCTGAGCTACTGACACACTCTTAATTTTACACTTTACCATAAATTAGGTTTTAATTTTAAAACCCAGTTTTCACCCCTTTGTTTAAAAAGCACGTGGACAAATCGATAGTGCCTCGGGGGTTTCCTCGGGGTACACTGGTTTCCTCCCACGGTCCAAAGACATGCATGGTAGGTTGATTGGCATCTCTGGAAAATTGTCCGTAGTGTGTGATTGTGTGAGTGAATGAGAGAGTGTGTGTGTGTGCCCTGTGATGGGTTGGCACACCGTCCAGGGTGTATCCTGCCTTGATGCCCAATGACGCCTGAGATAAGCACAGCCTCCCCGTGACCCGAGGTAGTTCGGATAAGCGGTAGAAAATGAATGAACAAAAATAGACACACAGACAGATAAATACATAGACAGACAGACAGTTAGACATACAGGGACATATAAGCAGACAGAAAGACAGATAGATAAATATATATTCAGAGAGAGACAGACAGGCATACAGACAGGTAGACAGATAAATACATAGACAGACAGACATTCAGACAGACAGACAAATATCCATAATAACAAGAATGACTTTCCCTAAACAAACAACTCCATCTTACATGTAGCCCATGCTTCAACTTAACACACTCCATGGTGATGTAACACATCTCAAAGTTGTAACAACAGCAAGAGCAACTCATTTTGAGTCCCACCACCTGCTGCTACCGATCTCAGCGCGCGCATCAGCCGAGTCGTCATCTGGTGTTCAGTAGGACGGTTTGCGTGAAGAGAATTAGTTAGCGTACGCTTTAGACTCGGGACATACAAGTGAAAGATTCTGACGAATGTGCTAGCTTGCTTGTTGATCTTTCTGCTTGTCCGTGCCACCAAACGAATAAAGCAGCGAATGTCTTCGCTCGCAAAACACGAGCAGAGGTTTACATTAAGACCAAACGAAACGGCGTGTTGTTTATCAGGGTGACTTTACCGGCTCCACCCCCTACTTTCCCCGTCATCAACAGTTCTTCGCACCAATGATGCAAAAATAAAGGGACGACAGATGACGGTATCAGGAACTGTTAAATAATGAAAGATTTTATTTGAAAAATATTAGCTGCGACTCGGACATGCGCACGTGCGTACGTCAATCCACACCCTCTGCAGTATCTGGCTCGCACGCTAGGTGGAGCCTACACGCCTAAAGCCACGGGTGATAGCGTCGCCAATCTGCAATACAGGAGCTGATACATATAGCGGTCAACTTCCTGGTTAAACCTAAAAAAAATGCTGACTACTATTTTGCTGACTTTTTTTTCGAGATATGAAGGTCTGCAACCAGGATAAATACTTAGTTACTGAAGAACTAGATAACTGGTTCACTTGATGCTAATACAGATAATACAGTATAACATTTCTCTGTTAATTTATTCCGTTTTAGAAATGATTTGTCCGTCCACGGACGCTACCTTCCGCTGACATGGTATATCGTGTGATTTCATGCTTCCGAATTGTACTTGAGGCTTAATTCTTCCTAGCTTCTGAAGGTCCTTGAACTCCCAAGCTGCAGCTTTTTGACTCTGTGGCTAACCGGGGACTTCTGTAGCGTTATTTCTAACCCTGAACTGCCTCCTGATGAGATTTCTCTCTCTCCCTTTCTCTCTTTTGCATGTTCATTTTGCAGTAAGGTGAACATCTGTAGCTTTGGACTTTCTCAGTGTAAACGCAGATATATCACTGGAAATATAAATAACACGCGGCTGTGGTTGGGAGTGTCATTATCTCCTTCATCTCTTGATCAAGCCTGTGCAGTCATTAGCGAACCGGTCAGTGTTTTTTCCTAGTCGCTTCCTTGTTGGCACGGTGACAAAATTCCTGATGTACAACTCCCCGCTCTGGTGTGGCGTCTCACACAGGCACTCTGGCGTTTATTTTCAGCCTGACACGGCTTTGTGAGTGAAAGGGTGTGTCTGGAATGGCCTGCAGACTCGAAGCAGTACAGACACTGCAGTGTGGCAGTGTGAATACTATTTAATTAATATGCACCATCAACAATGAACTTAGTGTTTTTTCTAACTGTACACAAAGTTCAGTGTGTGTGTGTGTTCTTGAAAATCACTCTTGACTGAGAGAAATCCAGCTGCTTATTATCAGACGTCATATCGGGTTGCCGTCCTATCTTTTTAAAAGCTCTGCTGTCGATTATTACTGAGATCTGCAGGTAATGGCAACCTTTCGAACAAGAAAATCCTAGCAGGCAGAGAGAAAAACTAGAACCCTGGGGTGTGATGGTGGACAGGAGGACTCGACGCTAAGAGATTAAACGTTACAGGTTGTCTTGGGGCCACGTTATTCAAGAGATTATTTGTAAGCCATCATAAATTTTGGCACCCTGTAACAGTAGTGGGGGTTATGACGGTTAATCTGCGATACTCTAACATATTATATATAATCCTGACAGAATGTAACGTGATAGAACAACAGAAAAAAAAAAAAGGTTTTCTGCTCTGGTATTCAAACAATTCTGAAATCCCATTTGCAGTTTCGGGTTCAGTGACTCGTGTAATCGCACCGAGTATCGCTGATCCGATCAGCCATCAGAATCATGTGAGAGAGAGAGAAAAGCTTCTCAAAAATATTCGTACTGAAGGAAAAGCTAATGAGTTTGTAATCATGCTCCGTGTTTAGGCTGAAGGCTGCCAGTGAGATCGTTAGCTTTAATACGGACAAAAACTGACAGTAATTAGAATGCGCACTGATTTAAATATCCACAGTTAAGCAAAGTGAGAATTTTTTTTTTTTTTGGTGCAATCATTGCAATTATTTTTTACCATTATTAAAAAAACCATGTGCAATGAGAAGCATGAAAAAATGTATGAAAAAGTGCGGTGTGAAGAGAAAAAGTCTTTATTTATTGCACCAAAACCTTTATTATAACCGTGTGAAAACGAGTGTGGGAGGCTGAATGCTGATAAAAAAAGCTCACGTAGGTGAAGAAGTTGGTAGAGTTTGCATCAGAACCCACTTTGTCTGATATTTGACCTCTTTACTTCCTGACTGCACATTTAGAGGAAACCAACTGCACTCTTTTGTTTTCTTCTCATTCACCACAGATACCAGTGTACGGGACTGGTTAGGGCCTGTTTTTTTGTTTGCAAGCCGTCCCAGTGGGTGTAAACTGATCGAAACTTGGCTGAAATAAACAAAACGTGGAGATAACACAAGCGGCGTGTTTTCTGATTCTGACTGTCCAACCTTTTCGTTTCTGCTTAAGGTGAACAGTAACAGTAAGCAGCCGAGGTGGCATCCAGCCATGTGCTGGTGAAGTGCGAGCAGCTTCACATACGGCACATATTGAAGGTTTAATTATTTTAAAAACATCCACGGACATTCAGTCAGTGCAAATCTACTTATTTTCGACTCTAGCTTATGATTCGGTTAAGGGTGGGGTGGGGGTTGGATAGCTAACGTCAGCTTAGATGAGAAACTCTATGAGTCTATGAGTCAAATAACGAATCGAAATCAGACGTGAATCGATTTGCTTCGCTGCTACAGCGTGTTAGGAAAAGTCTGTAAAGCTATAAAGAGGCATTTCTCCAGGCTTCAGGTGTCACAACTTTCTCTCTTTGCTCTATTTAAAAGTATAAAACATTTAACGTTTAACTTTTTCCATCTACTTTTGTAATGAAAGCAGCGTAACAGCACCACACACACACACACACACACACACACACACACACACACAAACACTAGATAAGACAGATCTGTTCTTACCTGGCATAGTTGGTAGTGAAGCTCTGTGTGGCAGTGAAACTGTTGCTCGGTCTCTGCTGCACGGTGCTTGCGTTTCTGAATCCTCGGCCCCACTCGTCGCCTGTAGCCTGTGGTGTGTATATGTTAAAAACAGGTTTCTGATCTTTCTGCTGGCTGCCGCTGGACACCGGGCTTCCGAAGTGGTAGCTCTGACCGCTTGATGTGCTGACACCACAGATGGCGATGGAAACATTCCTCAATGGGTTCGAGAGGTCTGAGGTCACCTGACAGAAGCTCCTCCCGCTGGTGTTCTCCTGCTTGATGACACCTGGGGTGCACAGCTGAATCATGGGATCCTTCTCCTGCTTGATCACCAGGGTCGGCCTGCCTGTGGATATGCTGGAAGGAGTTGAGCTGGCTGCACCGTTGATGTTACTGACAGTGGTGGTGGGGCTCAACATGTCTGCAGCCTTAGAGTCCTTGTCAGAAACGATGTCTCCGAGCAGAGTGTCATCGACCAACGGAGGGAACTCGTCATCTCCCACGTAGAAATCTGTAGGTGACTCAGGCAAGCCGAACTCTTGCAGGAGGTCCATGGTGTTCTCACTGAAGAGCTTCGGGGTACTGGTGTCTGTATCTTTCCCGAAAGGATCCTGCTCAAGATCCATGTCCCCTTTCCCCATTGGTGAGAAGTCCTCATTTTTTAGAGGGGAAAGAGTAGGATCCCCTCCTCCGATTAAGGAGTCCATAGTCGGCAAGGAGCTGTTGAGATCGGCGATGCTAGCCTCCAGACGGGAGAAATTATCCCCCAAGCTGTAAAGCCCCAGAGAGGACTGCTGCTGATAGGACTGCAGAGACCTCAAGTCCTTCCCAACCATTTTTAGGTCTGGGTCCTCCACGTAGAGCTCCAGAGGGGACGGTAAAGTGATGGTGATGTCCTCCAGAGGGGGGGTGTTGCTCACACCATTGGGGAGATCTCCAGTCACTGGCTGCAACAGCGGGCTGACAGGAGGCACTACAGTGGTTGGGGCAAATGACATGGCACTGCGTGCTCCGTTGTGCAAAACTCCCTCAGCTGGGCTCTCGCTGAAATTCAGCGGTATCAGATGCTCATCTCTCTTAGTGCCGTTCTTCACACTTCCTGGCTCCATGTTTCACTGCTGTGGTGGAACCAAAAAAAAAAAAAAACAGCTTTAAAACCACAAACCAGATAGATGGTGCTCTTCGACATCTGAACATGTAACATTTTACATAATATAATTCTTCTGATCAATTTTGCTCATACTCCTGAACTGCTTTTAACTCCAAAATTATTGGCACCCTTCAAGAGTATGGGCAAAAAGTGATGACACAAACATTAAACAGACTGCTTAAAATGTTCCACGGAAACACGGACAGAAGCTACTTACCTCTGCTGTAACAAAAATAAAGCTTTCATATAAACAAAATCAAATGAATTGTAAAAAAGTATCCCTTAAAAAATTAACCAAAAATATTGACACCCCAATAATATTTTTAGATTAATGCAAAATTAATTAAGATTTTCTTCAAATTAATTAAATATCCCAAAACATAACCACAACCCTAATTTCAAATACTAGCTATAAATAACACTGTCAATATTTAGCCCAATGAGAAAGCATGAGAAGGGGGCAGATAATGCAAAAGATGATCTGTCCTGGACACCACAAAAAGAGACACTGTGCTCTTCCTGTCTCCTGGGGAGGATTCAGTTAATATATAGCACACAAAATACTGGCAACATGGAGGATGTCAATCATTTTTGAGCTGACTCTATGCTTTTGCATAACAAAAAAGCAATGTAGGTCACGAGTGCACAAAACTTGCATATGCATGACCCATAAACAACCAAATACACAATACCTTTTGTACCGCTGGAGTGGAAACGCTTCTTCAGGAACATTAATAATGACATCATGTGTTTACATGGAACAGGGAATAATTAAGAGACACCAAATTTCTTTTAAGTTTGATTTGCAATATTGATACAAACAGGAAGTGTTTGGAGAACTTGCCTGATTTACACAATTGCCAATAGATTTTAAGACTCACCACACCCCCAATATAACATGACAGCAGCTTTGTGTGCTAGCTAAACAGAAAACTGGCTGAATTCCTGTCGACTTGAATGAGCATGATGTCACAGACGGCGTGACGCGGCGTGTTTTTTGGAGTGGCGGTAAGAGGCACACAGTATAGTATGATCACCACGATGCATCTGACAAGTCCTGGTGGCATATAAAGAAGGACGCTTCAATCGGTCTGAAGTAGCCCTATTCCAGCAATGAGCAAGTAGAAATTGCTGTTTAGAAAACACTAAGTAATAAACTTCACCCACTCTCAACTGAAGGACAATAACGAGCTGGAAGACACGCAACCAGAAGCATGTAAGATGAACAACAAACCATGTGCTGCTGCTGAAAAGAAAAAGGGGCGGGGCTTATGCAAAACGGAGACATTTAATTGGACGAACGTAAGACTAGTACTGGATGTGTCGTAAAAAAATTAATGAAGCGACAGCCGAGAAAGTAGAACATCTCCAAATCTATTTTTCCCACTTGTATGACATATTTTGCATGTAGTTTGCATGTTCGCCCCGTGCTTCAGGGGTTTCCTCCGGTTTCCTCTCCAATCCGTAGACATGTACTGTAGTCTGATTGACATCTCTAAGTTGTTCGTAGTGTGTAAATGAGTGTGTGAGATTGTGTGGTGTTCCCCACCTTGTATAATACTAAAGCTCTGGTGCAAAAGTCTCTGAAACACCAATGATATTCACCTCACCTGTGTTTACCTGCAATAACACACCTGACTCAACCTGATCAATAAGAAAGCTTTCATGGGAATAAAACGGCTGTCACTAAAACAGGCAGTGCACTGGACCCTATACGTGTCCTTTAACTCAAAACAAACCGGTATAGAAGTGCAGTAGACTATTGAATAGACTATTTAGTAAGACTATTGAGTAGACTAGCACTAGTTTACACACAGCCACAGGTTACTGTTATCAAAAACAAGCTATCACTGTAACTAATCCCATAAGAAAGAGGCCTGCTACTGGAGTCGCACATATACTCACACACACATATAAGAAAATGTCGCAGATGTAAACATTATAATTATAATAATAATAAAAACAATAATAATAATAAAAATAATAATCCACGCTGGACTATATTTAAATTAGAAGGTCAAAATGACAACAAGACCAGCAATGTCACAGTGTCATGGGCAACGCAATGCAGCTTAGCTACCTAAGCTAAGCTAACCCGGCTAAGCTAAGCTAACCTGGCTAAAAGAGCACCGATTTATTTCAAATGCGGATAAAACGTTTTTTTTTTCGAGGTATATCACCTAGTAAAACGAGTGTGAATCTGTCTAAACAATACGTACCGTTCGATGTTTAAGTTCCTGTTTTGTTTTGGTGCCTCATCTGACATGGTTTTGTTTAGTATTTTGTGTTTTGTTTGTTTTTTTTTTTTCCTTCCCCTCTGCTGCTAGCCGTTAGCAACACCGAGCACTTCTGCAACCAGTCCGTCAAAGTCGTTTCAACAATCTCACAAGTTTAAAAACAGCGCAGGAGAAAAAATCCGTGCAACCAAAATTCCCATCCAGTTGAAATCACAACGCGACGAGTGATCAGAGAATTAAAACTCCTCGATTCATGTGTCAACTTTAACCAGCTGCGAACAGGCGCTAACTTTGCTATAAAAACATTCAAAATGGAGATTTTACAGTTAGAGCTGCGTGTTTACAACTTACACCGCGACCTAATGGTTATAACGCGTCATAACAACTGTACGCTTTCCATAATAACGACACGAGCACTGTTACGCCAGGTCATATGGCACTGGTGATGGTGAGCAAGCGGCTAAAACAAGCACAAAAAAAACTCACAACAAACCTGATCAACATGTTAAACACCAGAAAGGTTGCCAGATGTGTAGAATTACATTTTCACTTCTTCCAGCGTGACAATGCTTCTGTGCACAAAGCTCAAGTCAAGTCACTTTCATTGTCACATCACTACAGCACACGTGCCTTGGTGAGTGAAATTCTTAGGAACGAATTCCAGAAATTGCAGAAACAATTAACATACAGATAATGAAATTAACAGGTGAAAATGTGCAATATGCTTATACGTATAGTCAGTAAACACAGTGTACTATTAGACATACTTACAGTAGCACTACACATTATATGCAATATGTACTTATACTGTATACAGTATGTATAAATATAAATATATATATTATATATAAACATTGAACGGCTCATACCTGCTACAACACAAATAATACCTAACTATCTAACCTAAATAGATTAAACTAATACCTAACTACCTAATACGTAACTAACGTGTTTCGCAGACGTTCCACAACATGAAATGTACTTAATAAAAAGAGGCGAAAGAGTATTTTTTTTAAAAATAATAATTAAAAACAAATCGAATTCACGGTAATTGCTGTGGTTCAAGAGGTATAAAACTCTTCAGAACATGGAATTATAGGAAAATAATCAACTCCATATTACTCCACCTTGTCAGTGATTATTTGCCTTGCCCCCAGATATTGTATTCATTGCTTATAGCTAATATGATATTTTTAATGTGCTGGGAATCTGCTTGCATTTGAACGGAAGAATAAAACAAAACAAAAAAACAAGAAACAAACAAGCAAACAAACAAAACCATGGTTCCTTCATCTATATCAGATAATAAACCAATGCAAGACCATGTCTGTCAACAGTGTCATGAGAACAACATACATCGGGAAGAACATTAAGTAACACAATAAACCCACAGTTATGTTGAATTATAGATGCACACTATCAGTTATCTTTTTGTCAAGTCAAGTCAAGTCAAGAAGCTTTTATTGTCATTTCAACCACATATAGCCATTGCAGTACACAGTGAAAACACTATATGGTTCAATAACTTAGAGTTACTATAAACTTTATTGTAAAAACTATATAACAACATCATTTATAAGCATGTAATAAACATGATTCTAACAATCTCAATGCACTGGAGTAATATCATTGTAGTGATAAATATTATTATCATGATTAAGTTTCAAGCTTATTGTCATGTGCATAAAGATTATTGTCAAGCTTACTGTCACATGCTTAAGCATCTACAGTATATGCAGTGAAATTCTTATGCTACATTAGTACATAGATGTAAACCAGTGTGTAAAGTCACCAGGTGGCATAATAATGACATCTTTTATAACAAATAAAGAATAATGAAACGCAGAAGAAACAGAACAGAAGAAAAATCGTAGTCTGAATATATGTGAAAACTATGGTCCTGGCAACACTTCCACCAGGTATGTGTCTGGACATGTGGCAAATGAACAATCACCCTGCTCCTATAATTAGTGTGTCTGCAAAAAATGAAAAAAAAAAAAAGAATAAATATGATATGATAGGAACATCATTAACGGGAAAATGTGATAAAGTCCAAGTAAAAAAAAAATAACATTGTTTTTTTTTTTTATGTCGAATTAATAAAATAAAATATTAAAAATGTTTTACTAACACCTCTAACTACATTAGACTATTCTACAGCTCTGTAGGTACTACCTGTTACGCCAAACACAGAGGTGAAAGCCGAAGTTAAGGCAAACTGTTTTAATTCCACAAACAACTGGTTAGCAGAGATAAATATCCGGTGGTGCGCTAGAGAGCGCGGCCCACGAAGTCCGGAAGAGAATGCTAACGGCGTGTTGGAAGCACGCCGAACCATTGGTAATAACGGACGCTGGTTAGCGTGAGAGAGGGGATCTTATAGGGTTGGTGATGAGGTAGAAACGAGAGTCAGGTGTGTGTCATTAGTACGCCGGCGAGCCGCTCCGTGCGGGCGGGGCACGCATGGGAGAAGAGTCAGGTAGCTCCCTGACACCACCCCCCCTCCAGGGGTGGCACCGGACGCCCTGACCCTACGACGAGGCCTAGCCCTGGGCGCCGGGCGGTGCGGGTGGGCAGTATGGAAATCTGCCAGCAGGCCCGGGTCCAGCACGTCCTGTCTGACAAGACTGATCCTCCGCGCCGTACCCTTCCCAGTCCACCAGGTATTCGAGGCGACCCCCACGCCTCCTGGAGTCAAGGACCTCCCGCACTGCATAGACGCCCGGCTGAGCTACGACCTCCGGCTGGACGGGCTCCACGGGGCCACCTGGAGGGCGAGAAATGGGCGAGACACACGGCTTCAGCAGGGACACGTGAAAGGTTGGGTGTATGCGGTACCCCGGTGGCAGCTCCAGCCGGTAGGACACGTCACTAATCCTCCTGGCGATCCTGAACGACCCAATGAACCGGGGGCTGAGCTTGCGGCACGGCAGTTTCATCTTCAGGTCCTTCGTAGAGAGCCACACTCGATCCCCGGGGCGGTAACCTGGAGACTCCAGACGTCTCGCGTCGGCGTGCCGGCGGGTGGTGCGGAGGGCCCGACACAACTGGGTGTGCGCCGATTCCCAGACCCGGTTGCTCTCCCGGAACCAGGCGTCCACCGAAGGCACGTCGCTGGGCTGATCCGACCAGGGGAACAAGGGCGGCTGGAACCCCAGCACGCATTGGAAAGGGGTGAGGCCCGTGGAGTCCTGGCGAAGCGAGTTCTGAGCATACTCAGCCCAGGGTAAGAACCGTGCCCAATCTCCCTGATCTTGGCTGCAGTAAGTCCTCAAGTACCTGTTCAGCTCCTGTATCTTGCGTTCCGCCTGGCCGTTGGACTGAGGGTGGTAACCCGACGTCAGATTTACTGACACCCCCAGGAGCCGGAAGAAGGCACGCCAAACCCGAGAGGAGAATTGGGGCCCACGGTCCGAAACTATCTCCTCCGGGAGACCAAAGTTCCTGAATACGTGATGAAACAAGGCCTCGGCCGTCTCGAGGGCCGTGGGCAACCCCTTTAGAGGCACAAGTCGGCAGGCCTTAGAGAAGCGATCCACCGCTACCAGGATACACGTGTTTCCCCCCGACCGTGGCAAGTCGGTCACAAAGTCGATGCCTAGGTGTGACCAGGGGCGCTGAGGGGCAGGTGGCGAGGTACCTTGGCCATGGCGCAGGTGGAACACTCCTGGACGTAGCGGGTAACCTCTTCTGCCATCCTTGGCCACCAGTAGCGAGCCTGAAGGAGCTGGACCGTCCTCCTCTCTCCTGGGTGACCCGTGCCCGGTCCCTCATGGACCGACTGGATTAGCTCCCCGCGGCAGGATGTGGGAACAAAAACCCTTCCCTCAGGGCACCCTCTGGGGGCGGGCTCCCTGACGGAGGCCGCACGGATCTCGCTGTCCATGTCCCAGACAATAGGCCCCACGACGATCGAAGGAGGGAGAATGGGGTCCGGATGTCTGGGTTCCTCAGGCCCGAATATCCGGGACAGGGCGTCGGCCTTTCCATTGAGCGCCCCAGCTCGGTAGGTGACTTGAAACTGGAACCGAGTGAAGAAGAGGGCCCAACGAGCCTGCCGGGCATTGAGTCTCCGGGCCTCCCGCAGGTACTGAAGATTCTTGTGGTCTGTGATCACAGTGAATGGGTGCTCTGCTCCCTCCAACCAGTGCCTCCACTCGTCCAGGGCGAGCTTGATAGCCAGAAGCTCCCGGTTGCCGATGTCGTAATTCTGCTCTGCGGCCGAGAGCTTGTGGGAGAAGAAAGCGCACGGGTGGAGCTGTGGTGGGGTGCCTGATTGCTGAGAGAGAGCAGCCCCCACCCCCGTCGAGGAGGCATCCACCTCCACTACAAAGGGCTTCCGGGGGTCTGGATGACGCAACACGGGAGCGGAGCAAAAGACATTTTTTTTTGCACATTGATTGCATTCTATATTATATTATATATTATATTCTAAACATTTTTATGCACATTGATTGCATTCTATATTATATTATGTTGTGTTAATATATTGAATACAATTTGATTTATATATAATTGTATATAATTTCATTAATATAATAAAGTAGTAGTAATAGTAATATTTCATGTCACTGAATCAGCTATTCATTAAGGTATTTTATTTTTTTATTTATTTCTTGACTAATGCAGGCCAACAACTTTGCTTCAGGCCTTCACTCAAGCTACCTTCAATTTTCTTTCAACAATACTGATGGTTGCAAACAGATTTCTTTTTCATGGCCAGACAAGCCTCTGCCTGAACCAATAGCAGTGGTTTGAAGCTAAAAGAAGCTTTCTCAGGTGTGTTATCATTGGCATCTTAAACACGCAATCTGGATAAATTCCCAGATAAAACGACTCAATCGTGCAGGCTTGTAATCTCGAAACAATACACGCAGAGCGAAAGAAAGAAGACACACAACACTGGACCTCACTGAATTCTTAAACGAGATCTCTGTCATTACTATTATTTTATTCTTTTCAGATTTCCTTTGAAGAAATGATTAGAACTAAATCATTTTTTTTTTTTGCTCACGCTCATGGTAAAATCTGTAAGAATCTGTGGATAAGAGGCAGAAACGCACCTTGAACACCTTGGACACATAGTAAAAAAAACTGCAATCTAACCATTTCAAACTGAACAAATATTCTCTAGCAATTTTTACCGTTTTTATAACTGCAAATCCAACCTCTTTCAAATTTGCACGCTCCATGCAGCCGTCTGTTTTAACAGCGCCAAACCCTATTGGCTAGCTAGCTATCTTTGAGATCAATTTGATTTTCTGTTTCAGTTTCAAGTGGATCACATTTAATCTGGTTATGTCACCATGGTAATGTAGAGAACACTCCTAATCTGATCCAGGGCAGGTTAGATTCAGGAATTTCTTTTATAATATAATAAAGCTTTTACAGGAAACAGTCTCACATTTACCTAAACAGTCGATTTGAACAAAACATTGATGATATTTCAAGTGGAATATATTTCCTGATTATTTATATATTAGAGATGTAGAATTTTCACAGAGGGAACTGCATTTTTGTATATTATTTGTCGGTTTGTACGGCATCATATTTCCCAATCCACTCACCACTGCTACTGTATATTTCGAAAGAAACGAACAAATACACAATGGTGACTGTTTTCAAATTACAATACATCCTAAAGTGTGTTTCTTGATGTGTATTTGTCAACAATTACAAGTTTTTTCTTCTTACATGTTAGTTCCTCTTATCACGCAGCTAGAAACTGCCGTTTCTAAATAATCTGTCTCTTTTACTCATTCTCAGAGAGAAGAGGCCAAACCTGTGAGGATCCTGAGGCATCTAGAGATTGTACAAGCTCCAGGTGGATTCCGCTTCATGATGATTTCAGACATTTAATGAGGAGATGCCAACTATGTGGTGTTTGAGGACAACATCTGTATCTGACTGTAGAAAGGACATTATTCATAATAACACTCTCTGGTGTTTATAACAGTTTATAATCACACACCCCAGTGTCACCCAAATGAGGATGAGGTTCTTTTTTGTCTGGTTCCTCTCAAGGTTTCTTCCTCTTCCATCTAAGGGAGTTTTTCCTCACCACAGTCAACTCAGGTTTGTTCATTGGAGATAAATACAAACACATTTAAATATAATTCTAATATTAATCTTGAACTCTTGTATAATATTAACCATTGTATAATATATAACGTTTTGTACTATACTTTTTATGTTCTGTGAAGCTGCTTTGAGACAATGTCCATTGTTAAAAGCGCCATACAAATAAAAAAAAATTGAAATAAAATTGAAAATACTGCTTGTCATGGTACTATGAAACTATAAGACTTTCCCATACTGACTTTTATCAAGCACTGACACTGGAGGCTCCTTCCATAAATGTTAAATAGTCATCTCTTATGATAAAAAAACATCATGTCATTATATGGCCCATCTGCCGTACAAGTTCACACGAATGATTTGTTACTATAGAAACGATTAATGTATTAAAACAAGAGCATTACATAGACACAAACCTATACTACATACTTTCTTCCCAAACAGAACTCAGAACAAAGACAGCTAATTGTAAAGTGCTAAATTCTCAGGTCACTTCATCTGCCTGTAAAAGATGACTTGTTTGTGTTTAGCTTAAATTTAATTTGTTGACTAACTATGAATAATGAATTAACAGCCTCACTTCTGTGGTCGTTATAAGCTTTTAGTGGAATTCCCAAAAGCAACTAATGTTTGGATCACATTTACATTCTCGCAGCACATCCCTGGGGTTGTCCACAGTTTCTACTGTGTATGTATGTATTACAGTTAAACACTGGTGCAAAGGAAGAATCAGCATGCAGAAGGTTAAACAGCTTTAATAAATCCACAGGTAGAATAAATCCAAATCAACAGGCAAGGATTAGAACAATAGTAAACAGGCAGAGAGTTCGGTAACCCGAAATACCTATCAGAAACGAGCAAATGATCCGACAAGGCAAGGTATAAAAACGTGATAAAGTTTAGTTCCCTGTGCAGGATTCAAACCCAGGCCACAGGAATGAGTGCAGGAGCCTGACTCTGGACCACCAATGGAAAATTGAACTGAATTAACATTATTTTATCCTTATAAAACCTTTCAAATATCTAAAAAATTCAGCGCTGACAAATGTTTTTGTGATGAAAAGTTTTCGGCTAACTGACTGATGTTGTTCGTTCAAGGACATTAAGGGTTAAAAACACTTTTGAAGAAGTGAGGTAAGATTTGAGGTCCTAGGTGGAATCCAGCAGAGTGGATAGGTGTATTTAACACATCACAGTTTATCATCACCTTGTAATTAGTTATCATTATGTGATTGAAAATTAAATAAAAACACTTGTAGTTACTTTTTTAACAATTGTTTCCTAAAACTGGATGTAGATTTAGATCCCCAACAAAGCTCTAATGAGGCAACATAGGCGAGCAAAAACCTGCTGAAACATCATGCAGAAAATCCATGAAAGCATCAGCCTCTGGATTATGGTACTGGATTGCGTAACATTCAGAACTGAGTATGTTACAGGAAATTGACTGCAACAACTGACAATATAATTGTATTCTTAAAATCCAAAGCATCACAGCTTGGTTTGGGAACAGCACCAAGCAGGACAGGGTGATGCGATCAGCTTAATGTATCATCCGTACTGAGCTCCCTGACCTACAGTCTATCTACAGCAAGTGCTGCTGGATCAAGGCCAGGAAGATAGTGAAAGACCTCAGCCATCTGAACAATGGCCTCTTTTCTCTGTGTCCATCAGGGAAGAGCTTCTGCCATTCGAGCCCTCAACAAGGACAACATGTAAGACTTGTCTGGACTTTTATGGCCCACTATCTTCACACACACACACACACACACACACACACACACACACACACACACACACACATGCACACACACACACACGCACAAGTAAATAATATTTTTATTGTATTCTCTATTCTATATTTATTTTGATTCTATTTTATTTTTATGACAGTCAAAAAAAACACTTCACTGAATGTTGTTTTGTATAAAGCAAAGTTTTCATTTTAATTTAAGCAAGTAAACAAAAACATTCAGGAACAACATAATGTATTAAAGTATTAAAGTACACTTTTAAAAATCTAACATTCTGGGATAATATGATTCCTTCAGGATTATGATTAATAACATGATTCCTTCATTATTCAATATTTTTTGAAACATAAAAACATTTAATTTATCGGATTAATGACCAAGGGGCAAACCATGTATTGAACAGGGCACACTAATTAAACATGATTTAAACAGAGTGTTTCAAATTGAATAATAATTTATGTATGTCATTGATTTTATGTCGATGGAAGCGATAAACAAATACACACTCAGCTAAACTGAGGTGAAGGTGTAACTGCATCAATATTGCTGAAGGAGTTGAGTCTTGAGTGTTTCTTGAAGGTCGTGAAAGAGAATCTGCAGAGCAAATAAAGCACCGGTCTAGTTTTGGACCATGTGGTGACGGTAACAAATGGTGACATTTACTTTCATCTGCATGTGGACTAATGAATATTTTTTGCATTCTAGCATTAGTGGCTTGGGCTGAATTTCTCGCAGCTACAGCAAGACATCACTGAGAAAAGAAGGATATAATATGTGTGTGTTTTTTTTATTTTTTATTTTCATCATCTACAGCAATTAACAATGCGTGCTGACAGGATAGACAATAGACCATTACCTCAGTGGTGCTATATAGAAGGGGAGGAATGGCTTAGTAGTTAAAGCTTTGGGCTGCTGATCACAGGGTTGTGTGTTCCTTGACCAAAACCTTCAACTGCTTAGGTGTATTCTATGCCAATTTTAAGTAGCTTGAAAAATAGGGTCAGGCATATATATTTCTGAGAGGTGTAGCCTGTTTGTATAGTGACCCAGGTTTTCATGTTGGGAGATTGCTCTGATGAAGTTTGTGAAGGTTATTTGGTCATCATCTTTGCCCCTGAAGTAAAACTTTGTGGCAGTAGCAATTAATTTCAGAGCTTGATAGTGATATATTGAACAGTGGCATCTGTCAGTATGAAGAGATGTGGCATGAGTTGTCTGGTTTCCTCCTACCTCCCAACAAAATACCAGTAGGTGGATTGTTTATTCAAAATTGCCATTTGGTACGTACATGTGTTCGTGATGTTCTTGTGATGGACCGGGGTCCTATCCTGAGCACTTTCCCATCTCATGCCCCCTGGGATACGTTCTGAATCCACTGTGATCCTAAACAGAATTTGATTCCTAAAGGAGAATAAATGTTATCAGTGAATAAATGAAAAATTTAGAAGCATACATCTAGCACACAAACCAGAGAGCAAAAAATGTTGTCCGACGTCAATTTTCTATTACATTCAGTACTATTCACTTAGCCTTATTTTTTTAATGTTCTCAGTGAACCTCATGTGACATTCTCATTCTGTTAGTGTGACAAACAAATCAGATGTATTTATATTGCTGCTAGCCTGTAACCCTGATCAGTGGGTACTCAAAGGTTGACTTGTACTGTCAAAGTTAGTCTGGGATCTGGATGTGAGATGATGAAGCCAATCATAAATAAGAGGTGAGAGATATTTTTGCTCTTTTTGTTTCTTAAAGCCAAAGAATTAAAGTCTAGTCTACAACCCCAGGCTCAAAAACAAGAAATATATTACTACACTAATCCAAAAAGCAGAGGGGATGAAAAAGGCAAAGAGTCAGTATTGAGTGCAAATTCCTTTTGGGTTTTTAAGATTAGAAAGATAAACAATGGCAAGCCACTGCAAATGAATGCTGTATATACTGAAACAGTGGAAGCCCTGCACAGGGGAGGTGTGGCTGATCACACACTACGGACAATTTTCCAGAGATGCCAATCAACCTACCATGCATGTCTTTGGACTGGGGGAGGAAACCGGAGTACCCAGAGGAAACCCCCGAGGCACGGGGAGAACATGCAAACTCCACACACACAAGGTGGAGGCGGGAATCGAACCCCGACCCTGGAGGTGTGAGGCGAATGTGCTCACCACTAAGCCACCGTGACCCCCGTATCGTTGTCAATGATTTACAATTTTCTCATATACTGTATGGAAATAATGAGACATTCTACAAATGAACTTTAGACAGTTTAACATGTAAACATGGATCACAGCCAGAGCACAATTTATATCAACTCAAACAGGTAGGTGTGGAACAAAAATCCATGCTATTTATAGATAGGAATTCAGGTCTAATCAGTATTCCAGATTCCTGACATGAATTAATAGATTCAGGTCATTTATCTTTGTAACTGTTAGAATTGTGAAACTTTTTAGCCGTGAAAAACGGTAAGCAAATATTCAGGAAATTGTTGTGAGAAAGCAATTAATCATTTTATTAATTTTACTTCAATTATATTTGAATGAATAAACATGATCTTTAGGTCTGTGTTGATTGTAGAGCTGACGAAGCGAACAAATGACCCAACGAATGAACGAAAGAACAAACAAATAAACAAATGAAAAAACTGAGGATGATGATGATATGTGAAATTGTGCCCAATGTTACTGTGTTTCCATAGTTCAAAAATTATCCAACATTATTATTGTTAAAAACCATGTTATTTTTCAAATCAATCCTCTATATTCTCTATTTATGGACACAAAGATTTGAGCTAAGGGGGCACGGTGGCTTAGTGGTTAGCACGTTCGCCTCACACCTCCAGGGTCGGGGTTCGATTCCCGCCTCCACCTTGTGTGTGTGGAGTTTGCATGTTCTCCCCGTGCCTCGGGGGTTTCCTCCGGGTACTCCGGTTTCCTCCCCCGGTCCAAAGACATGCATGGTAGGTTGATTGGCATCTCTGGAAAATTGTCCCTAGTGTATGATTGTGTGAGTGAATGAGAGTGTGTGTGCCCTGCGATGGGTTGGCACTCTGTCCAGGGTGTATCCTGCCTTGATGCCCGATGACGCCTGAGATAGGCACAGGCTCCCAGTGACCCGAGGTTGTTCGGATAAGCGGTAGAAGATGAATGAATGAATGAATGAAAATTGGAGCTACTGCAGTCATGAGTTATATTTTATGGTTTCTAAATTGTACCATACACAATAATCTTATTAATCTACAGGTTGTTCATGTGGAGCCATCCTCATTTAGTTTTCAGAGAATGAAATTCCAGGATGGATCAGGCAGGTCCAGAAAGTAGAAGGGGTCAGGATCACTGGTTTCTCAGGAGTAGCACGTGTGGCTCAACACACAGAGATAGATAGATAGATAGATAGAGAGAGAGAGAGAGAGAGAGAGAGAGAGAGAGAGAGAGAGAGAGAGAGAGAGAGAGAGAGAGAGAGAGAGAGAGAGAGAAGCAGAGACATATATATATATTACAAGGTTTGCTCATTGTCATACAGTGGTTAAACGATTTTTAAAATTTCACCAAACACTCTCTGCCATGAAACTTTTAGATCTGCTCCAAAAAAAACAAATACAATTAGAAAAGAGTGATTCATAACTGGGGCTTGTAATAGTAAGTTCTACCCCCTGCTGTTGCCTTCACTATTCTAGGTACCAACAAACAGCCTATACCTTCTGAACAAAGTAGACATGCCAGATCATAAAAGACCAGAAGATTGATCAGATACTGTGGCATGAGACCAGGCATTTTTTAATCAGTGGAAAATTTGATTGTGAGACCAAGCAGTGTGGATAAGATATGGGTGATATCTGGTTACCAGTTATGCTGTATAATGGTGCTATACTAACTGGTGCTTGCTTATTCACCTACTGGAACATCCAGACAGTAAGGCATTACAATAATCCAACCAAGAGGCAACAAAACATGAAGTTTTATGCATCATGTATTGAGTGTATATATATCTATATCTATATATATAGATATAGATATATATACATATATACTGTATCAACTTAGCAATATTTCTGAGATAAAATGCATGCTATCTTAGTAATATTAGCTACATGAATTTCAAATAAAAGACTGGAATCAATTAGCACCGGTTCTTTTACTGCTGCACATGAAACAGAAGGGCCATCCAGAGTTAATCTGTAATCAAAAAGCTTACCTCTATCTACATGTTGTCTTAGTACAATTACATCTGTCCAAATACTGTCAAAATAAAGTAGAAGGTGGTTAATAAATATCTAGTAAATGATGCCCAACATTCTTCATCTTGAAACCGATGCCTCTCATCTGGGTCTGATGAAACATGCAACTGTGTGTCATAGGAATAACAATGGAAGCTAGTACCATGTTTGTGAATATTTTTACCCAGAAGAAGCATATATATGGCAATAGGAGTCTTGGGCCTAAAAAAGAACCTTGTTGGACACCAAGCGTTTTACCTTAGTATGAGTAGAGAAACAACCATTTGCATCTAAAAACTGATAACAACCAGATAAATACCAACAGCATTTTCCAGCCTATTGTAAAATGCTAAGCTCTTCCATGAAATTATGAAATTCAAATTATGTCAGGGAAATACTGTCATACTGGAACAGGGCATATTATACAGTACAATAATGCTACAGTCTTCCATCTTTTTTAGGTGTCCACAAAGTATGTAGCCATTTGATATTTATATCTATAGTATAATGTCATTGCCATTGTTTCAATTGCTGATCTAAAGTATAAATATATTGTAAATGATAAAGGTTCCTGAAAGACATATGGGTCTCATAGTCAGGTGTTCACATACACTACTTTTGGCCATTTAAGTGTATCTTTTACATAATTGTTATATTTATTGCCGGTGTTACTTTCAGCTTATTCATGACTTATTCTCATTTAGATGCTAGTTACAGAATCGAGCTGCACCTTTCTGTACTCACTGTCCTTTCTTTGGCTATAATATCATGACATTTTCCCTTTTTGTCTTTCATTTTCAAGGTTATCCAGATAACATCTGTAAGCAGGTACAATAACTGCATTAGTTCCAGCTGGTTGTATACAGTGATAAAAGGGTTAATAGGAAAAAACAACAAAGGATACAATATAGAACGTAGTACCTAGTACCGCAGAATGAGATAAAAAAATAAATAAAAATAAATAATTCAAATAGAATAAATATGATATGGAAGCTGCAAGGTGAAATTTAAAGCCAAAGAAAAGGCAGGCAAAGTTTTGTTTTCTTTGACAGTTTACAATAAATTATTAAAGACATGTTCTGCTTTTATGAAAGTGTCTGGTACATTCTGTCATTAAACATGGCCAAGAACCACCCACGATTACAGGAAGAGGAACTTTTTCAGAAAATATTTACTTGTTGTCGCATTATTAAAGTTATAAACCCAAACTTTTGATTAAGATGTGATGCCATTGAATCCAGCGGTGTCTGCATTTCCAGGCCCACCACTAAACACTTGTGTATAGTAAAGAAGAGACAAGTGTAAGCCTTGTTGGCTCACATATTTTTATTTCAGAGATGGTTCCTTGCATGTACAAAGCTTTTAGATGTGAAAAAATACAGCAAGTCCGGCTGGCTAACTATACAGTCTTGTGCGCAAAACTTACCTCTGGACAATTCCGAAGTGTATTTTATTTTTTCCCAGCTGTGTGTTTACTGTTTTATTATATAATCTCTTCAGTTTGTTTTTTACCCTGTCAGAACATTAGGCAAGAGCTGGATAGTATTCTACACTGCCAAAAAGTCAGAGTAATAAATATACACAGACACTACGGATGACTCACTCGCCCGATATAACCAAGATTGAAATACTAGAATTCAGAAAAACACAAAACATGTCCTGGTTCTATACAACATCTGGTTTATGAAACAGCAACATTCGGGCCATGATATCCCCAGTGAGGAAAAATGGGATGAATATCATTTATTAGCCCAACAAATGAGAAAGAGTGAGTATAGCATTTACACACACACTTCTGTGTGTGTGTATATATATATATATATATATATATATATATATATATATATATATATATATATATATATATATATATATATATATATGTATATACAGTATGCAGTATGCTGTAGCATTAAATACATACTAGCATACAGTAGTTAATGCAAAACACAAACATCATGTAATAACACAAACATCATGTACGGCTATAATAAATATATACACATGTTACTCCCTGTTGCACACACACACAAGTGCCAACATAATTTAATGGCGGTTTAGAGTGTGGTGTTATGTAGCGCTCTGTCTTTGCTATGATGCTCTCTCTCTCACACCCACACACACATATTACTAAACTTTTAATTGGCACAAAAGGGTCATACTACTGCAAAACATGCACAAACCTGCATGTAAAGTAAAATTTTAATCACCTCAAATGTTTGTTTCCTTGAAAATATCTTTTTACCTTCCTATGTATTTTTTCTTTTAATACAAAGCCACTGCTCTATCTTGCTGTCCCCAAATTACACACTTGGTTGCCTTTATCCTAGTATTATGTTCTGTGCTAGAATTGTGTGTACTGAATAAGACGGTAACACACACACACACATACACACACACACACACACACGTCTTACTATCATTGTGAGGACTTTAAATATTCACATCATTATTAATGGTTATTTTATGCAATGCTACACCTAAATCTTACCCTCACCTCAACTTGAGTAAACAAATAGAAATATTTTGACCTTTTAGACTTTTTTTATACAAAGTTTTAACTCATTTTCCTCAGACGACCAGCATAATGTCCCCGCGTAGTATCAGAAACAAAAATCCTTAGAATATTTCAATAAAGTTTAAACCTGTGATGTAATGACTTCTTCAAGGTTTTTCACACTACCTCCCAGCAGTCCAGTAAACCACAGAAACAGTTGTTGACAAGGTGGCTGTGATGATGAATGTTTCAGGAGAGAGCAATCACATTATCGATTACACTCACATATGTTTTTGCTGATGACCACAGACCGAGCCCAGATTAATGAGGGAGCTTGCAGGATATGAATCATTTAACATTGCTTCCCATGTGTTACGAGCACTGCTGTAGTGTAATCCCTCATAAAATGTGGAAAGGTTGTTATCCAATAAGTTTAACCTTTAAAATGGTTGTCATAGCAAGCTTGGCACACTGAAAAGGAAGGTAGTAGTTTGCTTTTTTGCAAGGATATTTCAATCCAGAGGTTGGCACTTGTGTTGTCGCAGCATCCCTGGTCAAAATATACTGTATAGTCTAGAGTAGTTTTCATTACATGTGATATTTTGCTAGAAATGAAAAAAAAAACTCACTATAATTTAAATCATTTTGAGATATGATATACAATGGTTTATTCATCCACTCATTCACACAGGATTAATTTAGTATACAGTGTTCAAACCAGTATAAATCTTTAAATATGGTGTAAAGTTTAATACAACAGTCCCTCTGGAATTCTGGCAAAATATTTAGAGTAGTGTCTGATTACTAAAGGACTTTACATTATCTGTACAGTACAACATATGTGTCTGAATTGTAACAATATCTTAAAAAATACGGCATCGTTAACTTTACTATAAAACTAGTCATCAAAAGTATTGAAGCACCGAAGAAAACAAAGCAGTGCTTTAGCATCTCCTGCCTTTTCATATTAGCACATTTTCAGTCTTAAATTATTTTTTTCGTCTTAACATTCCATTCTAATGTTTGCTTAAATATAACAGCTTTAATAATATCAGAAAGACAGGGTAACAAGTTTACAGGAGCCTTACTAGCCATGCAAGCTAATGTTTGCTAGCTAGCAATCAAATAGCCTGCTAGTTAAAATGCATGATACGGCTGGTGTTAGCTACTTGAATGGAAATTGTATATAAAAATATAACTGACTTTTCATAAAAAAAACAACAACAACAGATACTTACTCTCTACTTATATTTGAGGATTAGATTTTAATCAAGTAAACACTGTTAAGATAGCTAGACTCTTCTGGTACAAAACTTTCAAATCTTTAGCTAACAAAGTTAACTAACTATCTATGTGGAAATGAAACGGCTGCTTTTGATAGATGCATTAAATGCTATTAAATACTTTATTTAGGATTATGCACTATTTTGAAACGTATACTATATACAACAAAAATTTTATCTCTAATAATATTCTTGCCCAGTGATTTTCAAAAAGATTGCAGTCTGCAAAATAAATGTCATATACTGTGTCAGCACAGACTTACTTTAAAAGCATTGACAATGTTTAAACATTACACAAATTATGTACATTAATAGTGTGGTTAGTTATTGGACTTATGGTGTTTTTTATTCTTTAATTCAAAATGTTTCACCGACAGAACATAATACGCCCAAGCTGACATTATTTATAGCCTGACTTGTTTTTTTTTTTTTTGTCTCAGTTAATTCAATTGAGCAGTCATGCAGACTAATAACTGTAAGATGCCATTAATAAATGTTATAACTTTGATCATGATAGATTATATCTCCACCATTGTAATATAAACAAAAAACTAAATCACAGGCTCCCTGGCACTGCTTCATGAACAGTTTGACCACTTCTACAGTGTAAATGTAAGTACTGAAAGTGAACTGACTTAGCAGATGAAGCATTGATTACTCACACTGTTACTGTTTTATTTAGAGATTAATATGTGCCTTGTCACCTTATTATCTGTCATCCATTATATCTCAATGATATATATATATATAAATATTTATTATATATATATATATATATTTATCTCAATCTGGTTAAATAAAGTTTTACTGAATACTGCCATCTTGTGTCTCTTATGTGTTTTACATTGATGTTGGATATTTATTCAGAAGTTTTTATTTATTTATTTTATATTTGAAAAAAAATGGTGATATATAAACCTATATAATGAATCTAAAATTTGCATTCATTATATATTATTGTGTATAAGGTTTCTCTAGAATGGTAGAAATGCAAAGGCTTAAATAAATCACAGTAAAAAACAATAAAAAAAGGATATTTTTTGACTGTCCACTAGGTGACATGTATGCACAAGTATAGATCAAGAGAAAATTACTATTATTGGCCCATTATTGATTCCCCCCCTGTACCTGAAGGCTTGAGAGCTTGAAGGATTTAGCTAGCAGACCAACTGACTGCCATCGAACTGGTCACATAGCTGAAAGATGAAAAATTGGACTATCAGTATAGTTTATATAAACAGTATATAATATACAAATAAAATGGATTTGTCTGCATGGGACATATATTTATATAATGTATCAAGGCTGTAGAACATGCTTTGTTATCACTACCCTCAACAGCTAAAGCTACAACATAATAATAATAATAATAATAATAATAATAATAATAATAATAATAATAATAATAATAATAATAATAATCACTATATTTTCAGTGGTTCCACGACAAAGAACATGATTATAAATGAGATAATCATGCTAAATAATATAATGATTAATCATACTGTTTAAACGTATGTTTAACATGACATCCTGTCTCTTAAAGCCCCTTGCTACAAATGCAAACAAGAACCAAATTTCAGTGATGTCTTGTGTCTGTGTAGCTTCAAAAATCTTCACATCCAGGACCATCCAAATCCATAAAAAGCAGCTATATAGCTCCTGCACTATCTGTGTTACAAGAGTGGCTGAAATCCAGAAAATCTAGGTCAATGGATTGCTGCATGGTGGTGATAGCAGCTCCCTTCTCTGAAGTGCTTGCTTTATGCCTGCATGTGAAAAAAACCCCACAAGAAAACACAGAATGTGTAATGTTAGTGAACAGCTGGACATACAATCACTTATATATGCAATGAGAAAGATCCAGAACAAGAGCATACTTATTATTTCTACTTGACTGTGATGAGAATTTGTTGAATGCAGATCCTCCTCCATACATACACTATCACTGCGGAGGAGGTTGTGGAGGAGGAGGAGATGGAGGAGGAAGAAGAGTACAGGGGCTGCTACCTGACTAGTGGGTTTGCATAATGCAAGTGTTTTTTTTTTTTTTTTTTGCATGACCTAATCTCATCCAGTCTCACTCAAACTTTAATTCATGTGCACTTACACTGGTTACTGTAAAATGTCTACTTTTCAAATAAGGATGCATAGATAGAGCAAGACAAATTTCAGCATATATGGTCTGATTGTGGTAAAGCAAGTCCAGCAAATATGAAATTACTAATTTCTCCAGGAAACGTGTATTTTTAGCACTAGGACATTGGTTTAATTTTGGAAGACATCAGAAATTCAGACTGCAAGATTGATTACAAAAAGTAAATGTTTGTCATGAGAAAAATGAACCTGCAGCACATTTTACCATTTGGATCCCACTGTGTGTCTCATCACTGGTGCTTAGCAACACTCGTTCAGCACAATGTCTGTGATTAGCAGAGAAAGCGTGACCGTAAGCTCAAAGCCAACACTCTGAAATGCTCCAAAGCCAAAGCTTAGTGCAGAATCACTTTTAACAGGGGGGTTAGACTCCTTTAGGGCAACAGCCCTATTACACACAGGATTGTTTTTTTAGCTCTTTTAATACACTACATCTTAAAAGTGAAACACATTAATCTTTAGAATGAGATTTTTAGCTTCTGGAGCAAATTTGTAAGTTGTGTGCCACATTGATGTCACAGGAAGAGATTGTTAGTACTGCTGCAAAGACGTTTAATAGGACAGGAAAAATTCATAAGGGATACCTTCCAAGTTTTGCTGTCTTTTCTCTCGAGACTTTCTTTTTTCACTCATTATTTTAGAACCATGTCCTATTAATGAGAAATTGAACAGAGAATTAGTAGAGACAGCAAGCGTCAGGCTTCCTGAATGCAATGCCACTATACGACCCATTTTCCTCAAGACTCCGTTCAGCTAGGTAGCTGTATATGGTTTAACGTGTGTTATGTTGCTGACGACAGATTTTGCATGAAAGTTGATGCTCCGGAAGACGATCTGTTTGAGCAGAGTGTGCAGATGAGGAAGTGAGAGAGCTGGACAAAATGCCGTAGCATCGTTCTCTTTATGTATAAGCAATTATAGAATAAAACTTGATTAAAAAAAAGTTAATTATAAAGATGCCAAGCTGCAGGGTGGATTTTTTATTTTAGGCATCTTATATATCTGATGAGTCAAATTAAGTGAGTAGAATAATTCAAAGGTTTTCCTTGAATATATATTCCTTGTGAAATGTATTGTATAGTAAACGGTTTTGCTGTAGTTTATCCAGTTTATGGATCCTGATGTGCCACAGAGACCAGAGTTTCTCCTCTGAACAGATATTTTATTGACAGCTACTGGAATGTGTGAAAACTCTGCCAAATATTGCACAAAATGCTTTGTTGCTATTTGGCATATTTGGAGAAATTTGTATCTAAATGCTTATCTGTACGTGTTGGAAAATGGTACATTCAGCATATATAAGAACTACTGTAAGATTATCATGAAAATAGATTATTATGTCAAAAAACAAACAAAACAAAAAACAACAACATCCATCCACCATCCAACAACAACATTAAGAAACCACAGCCATATGTGCAGCAATTTGGTATTAAATAAATTAACACTAATACCACAGCCTGATCTCTACAAATTAGGAGTCATGATTTGTGTTGTTCTCTTAGTGCTGGAAGGCAGGCACAAATATGCATTTTGACAGCATGTGTGAATCAAGTAAGGTCCACCTCCTCAGTTCATGCAGAGGTCACAGACCTTGAATTATGTCTATAGCCAACCTAAAAACATTATTGAAAAATGTGGTAGTCATAAAGGAATACATTTGATCAAACTCAGAAATGATCACAATGAGGAATAATGCAGTCAGAGATGGTTTTAATGATAGTCATTCATTCCATTCATGTCCCACCCTGGATCCAAAGCCTTTCCCATGAACACTGAGTGCAAAAAAGATGGGACACCAGTTCATCGCAGAACAAGCCGCACACACGGATTCATAGTTATTCACACCTTGGGGAAATTGACTGATTTCCACCTGCTAGCATACTTTCTGGGAGGAGGGGACTGAAGGAAACCACACATCATGGAGGAAGCCAACATGGACACAAGGAGAATGTTTTTATATATACTGTATATATATATATATAGATATATATGAGCTATTAGTGCGCATGCGCTGTTTGCATGCGCTGTCATTCTCCTTTAAGATGATGTAAGTCTTCACTCCTTGAGCACGGTCTCCCTTCCTGCACTGCTGTAGCAACATCATCATCCATCCAGTCCCCGGGGCGAGCGCACTGATAACGCACAGTCGACTGAGCTCAACTTCTAACAGACTCCAACACACAAACACACACAACCACACACACACACACGGACCCATTGCAAACGGAACTGATAACACACATGGCCGTATCCACATCATACAGCAGATGTGCTCTGAACTGAAATCTGGAGACTGAAAGGCGCATTTTGGGAACAACTTGGAGGTTCAATGGCATAAATTCTCCGCAGGACTTTAAAATCACTTTTTTGAGAAGCTGAAGGAGATAAAGGTAAATACCCTGCTCTGAGTGAGTGTGTGTGTGTGTGTTTGATATTGTGCAGGGATTTAATAGTTACCCAAGCTTGTGATGTCTCGTTCGCACTGGGCCGGTTTGCGCTTCTGCTTTCAGAAACGTATACTAAAGAAAACTTTGTGACTTTGTGATCCGTGTCACACCGCGTCAAAATGGCACTGACTGAAAACTGTAGGATTTATCAGGCTCCCAAAGACAGCGGCTCGACCCAAACTTCCGATGTGATCGAGCTGAACGTGGGTGGACAGGTGTACTACACCCGGCGCGCCACCCTGACCAGCATGCCCAGTTCTTTACTGGCCAAAATGTTTTCCTCCAAAAAGGAGACATCAGGTGACATGGCCCGAGACACAAGAGGACGTTGCTTCATTGATAGGGATGGATTTTTGTTTCGATACGTGCTAGACTACTTGCGTGACAAGTACGTCGTCCTTCCTGATCACTTCCCAGAAAGAGGGCGGCTCAAGCGCGAAGCTGAATACTTCCAACTTCCAGAGCTGGTCAAGATCCTAAGCCCTGATGACCTGAAGCGACCAATCCACGATGAATACCCTCACAGTGATGTAGATGATATATCACAAGGTAGTGATCAGAGATCGTACCCGTCATCCCACAGGCGCTACGGGTTCATCACAGTCGCATCCACACGCGACGCCTGCGCTTCAGACGGGAAAGGTACCAGATTGCCCAAACTTTTCGTCAGCGGAAGGGTTGCCCTGGCTAAAGAAGTGTTCGGAGAGGCATTAAGGGAGAGCAGGGATCCTGAGCGGCCTCCTGAGCGCTACACGTCCCGGTTCGTCCTCACGTTCGGACACGCGGAAAGGGCGTTTGACCTGCTGGCGGAGAGCGGCTTCAGGCTGGTGGCGTGCAGCTCGGCACTCACCTCTCCTCTGTACACCACGCACATCGACCACAGGCAGTGGTGCAAGTGCACAGAATACGTCTTCTTCCGTAAGTCTCTAGACAGTGGGATTCTTATTTTTTAAATCTTTCATATTATCATCATCATCATCATCATCATCATCATCATCATCATCATCCAGCCAGATTTGGCAGATTTGGATTGCAATACTCCCAATCCATTTTAAAAACCTACACATCCACCAAATACAAGCCCATCTTCTAAACCTAGGTTAAATTTCCCAACAGTACCATAAAGCTAAGATGGTCTTTATTGTGACAGTGTTGTTCTCTCTTATAGCGTTTCCTTTACCATTTACAATCAAGCAACATCATATTTAAGTCATAAGAAGAGCCATGAACACTAACCCATAAGCACACATTGACCAGAAATGTCCAGAGGCATCTATTATTGAGCCATAATTCAAACTGAACCATAAAAAGCTTGTTATTATTGGTGAAACCCCCAGGACCCATCAGTCGCTCCAGGCTCACAGTGCTTACTATCATAAAGACATTTGATGTAGTAACTGAATGATATGCTTTAAGATTAATATCCTTAATAATATGATACGGGGTAAATTCAGACAAATTTGACATGTTGTATCCAATCATGCAACATTTTAAAAGTTTTCACTTTGGGCAAACTCTATTTGTATTGAGTATCATGTATTGGAAATGCCATTGAGTTTGGTAACGCTGTCCTAACACTAACCTTAACATTCCTAACTTGCTACCTTAAATTTGTTTGAACTGACTTTCACACATGAACCCAGGTTGATTTACTACCCAAATCCCACTGTATAATCTAAGTGTAATTCGGAAATATTCCACTTTAGACCAGAAACAGAAACTGCCACCACTGAGACTGAGCTCATATGATTCACACCAGAGCATTTTCCCAAATCCCAGTCCTGGAAACCGGATGCTATTCATATGCTTTTCTATTTCCGCTACATCGACACATCTGATTCAACCCGTGATCGAATTAACAGGCCCTTAATGACTGAGCCAGGTGTGTTAGACCATTGGACATGCAAGTGCAAAGCTCTGCAAAGAACTGGGTCAATTTCTTGTATTTTGTAATTTTGCATATGGCCACATCTGAATCAACTCCAGATCTAATTATCAAGCCTTTCAGCAAAGGAGGCAGGTGTGTGAACCAGGGAAATCCATAAATGTGCAGAGCTTGCGGTCTCCAGGGCTGGGATTGGGAACCACTGGTGTAGAGAAGCAAAACACTTGAGCTAGAAACAGCCCTGATTGGTGCTGAGGGTTTTGAAAGTGCTGCCAGTTCAGACCACTGGAGGGCACACTGTTTTAATCATCACATCTTTATGAGGAGTTTGCCCTGCCCTAGGCCTTCAATGTCTGTGATAAAAGAACAGTAACTTTTGAAGTGGTCAAAGTAATTTATTTATTCATTTATTATTTATAACAAAGCAGAATATGTTTTTTATGAAGTTAATAAAATGTATTTTAATATATTGCTTTATGGTGTTTGCTATTCTGGAAATTCAGGATTTTTCCAAAATCTAGGAGAACATGAAGCACAATAATCAGACAAAGATGATGCTGATACTATTTTCATACTGGACAGATAAATAGACATTGATATTAATATTTCAGTACCTAATTTTGATAGTTTAAACTACCTTTTTTGTTGTTGTTTGTTTTCCCAGCTTGAATTTTCTCTAAATGAGGCATTAGATGTATCAGTAGTTCATGGACACACACACAGTTGCTATGCACCGTCACCTGCCTTCATTAGTAGCTAATCTGGCTTGTCTCTGTTTTAGCTGAGCGACATTGCGGCATATGGCCAATTAAAAAGCATTTTGCAAGTAATTGTGAATGAGTCCCCTTGATAATTACGATGGAAAAAGTTGGATTGCAGGACCAAGCAATCAGAGGACCGGTAGGGTGTTTGGAGCAAATAAGACATATGGTTGGTTAATGACTTGCACTATGTACCCAGTATAATTATCACAGTAAACAAAGTTTTGGGTTCATATAAAAAATATAAAAAGTGAAACCCAGACAGACAAAGACTTTCAGACAGCAGCTAATTAGAACAGCAAATATCCTGCTAAATCCAGCAGAAAGCCTTCCTTTATAGGGAGACGTAAATTCAAGCCAGGATTTCCTGACAATTAACTGCTGTTGTCTCAATGATTAAAAGCATCTTATAGGTGGGATTTGTTTCAGGTATGGCTTCAAAGTCTAGTTGTGGCTTAATGGAAAAATAGGCCTAAAGAGAAGGTTTATAGTGTCTGTACGAAGAGTCTACAGAATCTGTAAAAAACTCATACAGAGAGTCTACTGAGTCTATACAGAGTCCATACAGAGAATCTATAGAGTCTTTACAGAGTCCATACACAGACTGTATAGAGTCTATAGAAAGTCCATGCAGATAGCTGCTATAGCTGCTGTTCTCAAATAGTGGGGCGAGCCGGATGGGAGGCTACAGGATGGGAGGGAAAAAATAAAATCTGAAAAAAAAAAAATTTGTTCAATATTTTTATCACTAAACTACTGTCATAAAAAGTTATGGTTTTGTATATACAGTACAAAACTCCTGAATAAAAATTAAAATGTGTTTGGACTGGTTTGTCGATAGTGAGCGCGGAAATACAGGTGATAAGCAGTTTTATTAAGTCATTGAGTCGTTCATTCAATTCGGCCAATTCATCAAGAATGAGACAGATGTTTGTGAATGGGTCATTGAATCTTTGACTCAACCGATTCGTTCAAATCACTGAATCATTCAAAACATGATTGAGTGTTGCTGTGAGACGCGCTATGTGATCTTTGTTTGGATTCATCAGATCTATTTTCGCTGCTAAAATAGACCAAAACAGTCAATATCTCGTCTAAAATGTAAGAGACTTGAACTATATAGCAATAGCCTAGTAATGATGATAGGCCTACTACTACTCATAATAACAATATCTATCTATCTATCTATCTATCTATCTATCTATCTATCTATCTATCTATCTATCTATCTATCTATCTATCTATCTATCTATCCATCTATGCAAGGTGGTGTGGGGGGAGCCCAACTGCAATAAACCTGCTTTGGGGGCCCTGCTTGCAAAAGTTTCAGAACCCCTGGTCTATAGAGTCTATAGAGTCCACACACATAATCTATAGAGTTTATACAGAGTCTATACAGAGTCTATAGACTTTATACAGAGTCCATACAGAGAATTTATAGAGTTTATACAGAGAATCTAGAGTCTATACAGAGTTCATACACAGACTGTGTAGAGTCTATACAGAGTCCATGTAGATAATTTATAGAGTCTATATAGAGTCTATGCACATAATCTATAGAGTCTACACAGAGTCCATACAGAGTCAATAGATAGTCTATACCAGGGGTATTTTAGTTAGTTAGTTTTTAAAAAAATGTCATTCTAAATTCTAAGATTATTATGGTCTTGTTACATTAAAATAAACCGTGTTTAATTTGTTTGTCGCTCAAAATATGCGTCATAACTGCCGACTTGCGAAATCCGACACACAGAAGCAGACGCATTTTTGGTTTGCTGCAGCCGGCAAGTTAAAATTTTGATGTCTAGAATACAAAGAGGACTCAATTAGACATTGAACATTTTATTTGAAAGTAACCTTCAACCCAGCGTCTTTTTTGTTAAGGTTAGTTCAAACTGTTCAAAATATTTTTGTTTGCTTGCAGAAATAAAATTTCGTTTACTCAGTAGCAGTTCGTTGATTTCATAAATGAACACAATACAGTTTTTTTCTACTTTCCATAAAGGTAAAAAACGATATATGCAGTGTTATCTTCATTTTAGATGTCAAATGGGTTTTGTGGCTCCCTGTGTTTTTTTCTGTGGAAAACGGGGTCCAAATGGCTCTTTGAGTGTTTAAGGTTGCCGACCCCCTGGTCTATACAGTGAATATATAGAGTTTATAGAGAGTCCATAAAGAGAGTCTATAGAGTCTATACAATGAATCTATAGAGTATATAGAGAGTGCTGATATAAACAGTCTATATAATATACAGAGAATTCAGACGGTGGGGGACTACACATAGAGTCTATAAAGTGTTTACAAAGTGTTTTTACAAAGAGTTTACATGGTTTCTATAAAGAGTCTATATAATTTCCATAGAGGGTTTTTATACGATCTATAAAGTTTATAAAGTGTCTTTACAGAGTTCAGAGAGAGTGAGAGAGAGAGGGAGAGAAACTATGCTGAGAGTCTATACAGTGTCTATACAGCTTCTATAGAGTCTATCCAGTGTCTATAAAGGGTGTTTATGGAGAAAATCTATAAAGACTCTATAGAGTCTCTATACAGAGAGTCTATGCAGAGAGTTCAGAGAAAGAGAGCATCTAAACTGAGAGTCTATAGTGTATATATAAATACAGTCTATACAGTTTCCAAATATAAAGTATATACAATGTCGAAAGTGTCTATACATCTTTTTTTAACCAGACATAATTTTAACAATAATATGTGCAACAACAATAGAAGACTGTGGCATTTTAATCTAAACTGAACATATTTCATCCTCATGCACTGATCCTACTAGTCTGTAATGGTGGATCAGTCTTGGCCAGTCATATTTTTTTCTTATCTAATCTACTGACATATTTTATGCTGTCAACTTGTGTGATATTCCCCATGAACATAAACACAACATAAACGCTCTCTTAAAGTCAACATGTTGTGGTATTCACACTGCATTTTATTTCTGAATTGTTCTGGAATAAACAGGCTCTACGTTTTGGCTTGAAAATAGCTGAGTGAAGGGGAGAGGGAGTTTACAATATGATATTAAGCCTCGATATTATTTGCTTCCTGTCCACACATACATGTTGACATAGTTATATATCAGAAGATGGTATCCATTTCAGATCCCAGAGGGTGATATCTAATACTGTTCCAGAAATGACATTCAACTCTTGTTAGGTGAAATGTCACAGGATTTTGGACATGTTCGTGAAAAAAAAGAGTTAATTTCACACACTTGTAAAGCACGTCACTGGATTGGAAAATATATCAAATCTGTTTTGGTTAAAAAATAGATTATCTACAGAGGCAGATAAAAAATATGTTTTATAAAAGATTGTGAAAAATATTGAATTTGTCTTGCTAGTGATTTAGAGTGATGACTGGCTTGGACTTGCACTCTGTAGAAAACTTTCAATCTTACAGCATTTTTAAGCAATGTCTGGTTCTTATTTTTAATGTCATGCCACATCGCAGGTGTGTCAGTCAGCAGAGTTTGTTGGCACTACACTTAAGCCCATCGCTGAAATGCAGTAGTTGTGTTAAGCTGACTTCAATGACTTCAGACTCATTTTGGCTTAAACAGCTGCCGTCTTAACACAACATAAACTTAAAGGGACAAACTGATTGATAATGTCTTAATTGTGCTGACATGAAGAGGGAGTCAGTGGTGGCTGAATAATTCTCAAAGCTCTCACCCTCTCTCTGTGGAGATATGCCGCAGGTCGTGCTTGACATTTTCTTCTTTTATTTATATGCATTTGACCAACCACTGAGTCTAATTAACAGAGACAATTTATACTTTGTACTAATATAATATAAGCAAAATAGAGTCAGTGTGCACAAGAGTCAATGGGTTCATTGATAAATCTCACACCCATGCCCATGCATCATGGGAATGGGTGTGAGATACTAATTAATATATATGCTTCGTCATAATTCATAAAAGAGGTGATGAGTATCAAATGAGGTGCTTTTGGCATTGTTTAATCAAAAAAGTCAGTCAATTTGAAGCATCTCAATTACTTTGCATTCAGGGTTCAAATAAGTCAGGCTATCAAGAAATATTAACATAGATTTGAAAGACTACAGGTATTTATGCCCTTGCCTTTCATCTGAGCAGAGTCCTTGAATGAAACTTCAGGCAATTTTGGAGCTCAGCAGGTGTTGCTTCTTTCTCCTTCCTCCATGGTGTGTGTAAATTAGAATATATTTTCTGTCCATTTCCTCTGATTAAATATTTGATATAAGAGAATCTGTGCAAATGTTTGATCTATTTTTATATCCTTTATAGGCCAATGTAAATTGAGGGGTGAACGTATTCCTTGTTTAAAGCCAATTATGCCTAGGAGGTTTTTAATATCAGTTGGCATTACTTATTGCTTTGATAAATGAGCTTAACCTGATTTCTTTACTCATTAAAGACTGGAGCCTTATAGCTAATTATCTTGTGGGTCTGCTTGAATGATCTCTAATTAAAATGCATTCAGATGATTATGGATATTACTTTCACATTAATGCACTAGAGGATTCAAAATGATAATCGATTGCACATTTTGGGTCATAAAGCAGAACCATAGATTACATTGATCAGGCAAAGCTTTTGCAAACCACTGAACGGATGGGGGACCATTAATAATTTTTATAAACATTTTATTAGACATTATATTGCTCATAGTAGTCACATTTGTTAGCAAGCACAACATCTTTTAAATGTCTCACCCAGGATTATTCGAGTCATGGTTTTATGGTTTTTAAGAAATAAGCAATTAATCTGAAATAAATCTAATCAATCTCTGGAAACATAGGCAAACAAAGTGAATGTTTAGTGCAGTGTATCTACCATATCCAGAACCATTTCTGTTGTAGTAGTAATTATACAGATATTACAGTCAGTAAATTGTTTCAGTATGGGGAAAATGCACTAAAATCAGTGCACAAATCAGAAATGCACTAAATGATGACCTTGTTTTCTCACATGATTGAGAGGTACAAGAAAAGAGAATCCATTTTCTAATGCAATACATTTTTGGCTTACATTTTAAGCAACAAAACATATCATCCGAATCAGTTTGTACCTGACAAGTGAATTTTATTACTTTAAAAAGCCTTAATATCATTTGAGCAACTGAGAAAAAAGCATTAAAAATTAGCTAACTAGCTGACAGCAGCATGTCTCTGTAACATTAGCAAGATAAACAAAACATTAGCTTAGACTTTCTGCTAGCATTAAATAAAATGCTAGAAACATTTAAACAAAACAACAGCTTAACTAAAGACTTTCTGCTAGAATTAAATAAAATGGTAGAAACTATTTACCACCGCATTTAGAAGGTCTATGAAATACAGGCCATCTTGCTGTTAAAGTATTCTTTAAATGCTAACAGTGTACAAAATATCAAGCTATCCAGCAGTGTGTAGCTTAGCCAGGACACTGTTTACTGAACACATTTACTATAGCTAACAGCGATGTGTAAAATTCACGATAATCCAGTTTGTATCTACAGAAAACTTGCTCAGTTTGCAAAAATGACAATATACATTTAAACATGTATTTAAACAAATATAAACATGGATTCCATATGCTGTTGTCTGTTACTGTGTTGGTGACCACGTTGTGTTTCTTTTTCAGAAGGAAAATGCAAGATGTAGGTCACACAACCTGTAAAGTATGTACATAGCTTGCATTTACTTTGTAAAGACAAGCAAGGAAATATCCAGAAAGTGTGAAGAGCCAGACGATTTATCTGTACAAACCCAGCATCCTTGCCCACTGTTCTTCTGATGTGACAGAAATGTCAAAGCAGTCACTGTCACACTGTTTCCACACTAGTGCAGTGAGGAAAGTAGTTAGGGAACAGCAAATTAGGACCACATCACTGAATCCATTTTCGCTTTTAGGAAAAAAAAAAAAGTGCAGCCAGGCTTGTCAGAATACAATGCATGCCAAGACTTAGGGAGAGAGACGGAGACAGGGATGGAGAAGGTAGAAAGAAAGAAAGAAAAGAAAGAAAGAAAGAAAGAAAGAAAGAAAGAGAAATGGATTGCACTGGCTATTTCTACTCCAAGCTTTAGTGTGGAATCACAGTTTTCATTATAGCCCCGAATGCAGTGATTTGCAGCCATAATGGAGTCTGTGCAATGGCAAACAAGGCAACGACAGCTGGCTGGCCGAAGAAAATCAATCCTATCAGTGTAACAGGGACTGAGGCAAGACTGGAGGTGGATGGTGTGAAGTAAATAGCATGAGGCTTGGGCTATTGCTGGTTAACCTGGATAACAACATAGCAGAAAAGCAGATAAATCACATAACCTTCTTCAGCTTGTTAATATTATCTGAGCTTCAGGACCCTGCTGCTGCTCTGACATGCGACAGTGTGTTGGCACTGATGTAAGTCTTGTGACTAGGTTTAGAGTCAGAACCATAATGGTTTTAATTGGCTTCACACTAGGAGATTCACTTGGCAGCTCCTCACACAGGGTGTTAGAGATCTAATGTGGCACAACACAGACGAATGCAGTTTTGTTAAAATTTATCTCTTTTGCCAACTCTTTTCAGTTGAACGTTGTAGAAAATGTCACCAGACTAACGTGCATGTTTATGAAATCATCAAGATCATTTCCATTTAAAATACTGTTGAAGAAGAAAGGTTTTATCAAGACACATATTACATATTTATAAAATGCTTTAATTTCTATTATGCATTAATATGCAATGGTAGTGAGTTTTTAGGAATTTAAGACACATGCAAACAGTTAAAGTAGGAATAACTCATTTTACTTGTAAAAATAGCCAAGAAGGGAGTTTAAAACAAAGAAAAACAATGGTACTAGTTGGAAAAATCAATGGTGATCAGTGATTGGTCTTAAGGTATAATGGTGTTTAATGGCCATTGGAACAAATGGTGATCAGTGATTGGTCTTCAGATATGATGGTAATTAATGGCCATTGGAAAAAATGGTGATAAATGATTGGTCTCTGGAAACAAGGATGATCAGTGGGTGGTCTTTGGGACCAGTAATAATCAGTGATTGGTCACTGGATGCAATAGTGATCAGTGATTGGTTATTGGGAAAAACAGTGAAAAAAGATAAATCAGGTTCGGAATATCAGGTCACACAGTACAACTCAGTCAGGCTTTATCGCTGTTGGTAACCTGCTTTCTGACCTTGTATATGCAGCACTGGGAAGTGACCCAGAGAGTCATATTGAGTGCAGGACAGTTGCCAACATCTGCTTAAAAGGTCACTCGATCTGTCACTTGGAGCCTAAAAATCTGCCAAATGTACACTGCTAAGTTGTATTTTACATAGTTTTACTTCACATCCTGTGTACTACAAAAAAGACGCTCAAACATATTGCATTCATGTCTCATAAAACATTAGAAACTTTTTTTAAAAGAAAGCTGCTTTGTTAACCCAGGTTGTTTAATGTAGAAGAAGCTGCTATTATTGTCATATATACAAGAGCTGTGGCTTGGCTACTACCCCAATTCAGTTCAATTCAATTCAATTCAGCGCTTTTAACAATTCACATTGTCTCAAAGCAGCTTTACAGAAGTATAGAAACAGAAAAAAAAGTAAAGTTTAAAATAAAGTTCATATTTTTCTCTAACATCTGTATTATCCCTTTATATATATATATATATACACCCATTATATGGTAATGAGCAAGCTGGAGGCTATGGTGGCAAGGGAAAAACTCTCTGAGATGATATGAGGAAGAAATCAGGCTCAGAAGTGAACCTCATCCTCATTTGGGTGACACTGGATAGGAAATAATGCAAATGTAAATCTGTCCTTTCTACAACATTTTATACTGTAATAATACAACCGAGAGCTCCTGAGGAACTAATGGGTCAGAACAGACCCAATACTAATTCCTTCCTGTCAAAGTCTTCAAATGATTGCTGATAAAGAACAGACCAAATGACTGACACAACAATCAAACGCAAACAACCCAATGCTTATTGTGTCAGTCAGTTTGATTGACAGGTTCAAATTGATGGTCATATACTTAGTAGTCAAGTAAATTCAATGTCATTAAAGTGAAAACAATGCGACTGTGCTACACCACCAATGATGCAGCATGTGAATTTAGCGTAGCTTCAGGGTCCTTGCTTCACATGACTATTCATGTGAAATTTCTCATGTGTTCTTATGTCTGTGTGGGTTTCCTCCAGATACTCCGGTTTACTCCCACCTCCCGAAACCATGCCGGTGGGTGGACTCGTGGTTCAATCAGTTCTGTTGAATCAAGGTGTGTGCGTGCATGTGCTTATGTGTGTGAGCCTGGCATCCCCTTAAGGGTGTATTCCTGTCTTGGGGCCAGTGTTTCAAGAATGGGCTGTTGGAGATGAATGAATAATACGCCTTTCAACAGAGACAGCATCATATGAAAACAGAAGCAAATGCTATTGTTTGGATAGTTTTATTTAATACTAAATGGCAGACCTGTCCCATTAAGCTTTTAACATCGTTTTCAATCAAGGTTGTATTTATGGGCCTGTGCACAAAAAAAAAATTAATTACAGTGAAAGTGTGCAAACTTGTTATTCGAATGAAAACTCAATAAGAACCAAAACCGCTGAGCCAAGACCAAAGCAGCTGTCTTACATTCACAGATAAATCTGCTTCTTTGTGTGTGGATTTGTTGTGATCCATGCAGTGCATTTGTTTTTAATTGTTTACTCCTCAGACGCAGTATGTCAATCAAATTCTCTGCAGTTTGCATGTTAAGAAAATGTCTATTTGGAGACACTGATTGCAGGCTCCATTTGGGGTCTATGAAAAATCAAAGGTGATGGATATGTTGGGCTTGAAACTCATGCTGGGCCAATTGTACATAGTAAGGAAAAGTTGTAGAGTATTATAGTGATGTTATAGTGATCTCTCAAAATACAAAAATTTTCAAAGCAGGTTTCTCTCACATACACCAAATAATGGTAAGTTTTATCAGACTCTTTATCTTAGAACTCTAAAATTAGACTTGCTTTTCTTTTTGTATAGAGTAAAGATTTGTTGTGTTTCAGCCTTTGAGACAGCAGTGCTAACCAATTTGCCAACATGCCACCCAGGCTATGGCGTATAATGGTTTTTATATAGTGTATAATGTTTTTTTTTGCTTATTATTTGCTTATCTTGCTTATTTCATACTTCTACATTATATTGCTATTAATTTCTTTTGGCTTGCTTTCATGCAATTGGAATTAATACCAGACGTTACACATAATGCATAATGTTTATCAGCTTGTATTTTCTGTTGCCTGATTTTTTTAAGGTTTAATGGCCTTGATTTTGTGGTGAGTGAAAATCCTGTGCTGTCAAGTTAGACAAACATATTGAATATAAGACAAAATTTCATGTGATTTACTGGGATATGATTTGAACTGGCCAGCTCTGAATATGAAAACAGACCCTTAGAGTAAAAGTAATATATCCTAAAGATGCAGAACATACAGTAGCTCATGGGGTTTTAGGGAACCATGTACAGTATGACAGTATGAACAGATGAAAGAATCCCAGTTTGCATTGCTTCTGCACCGAAATTTGGTTTATATTGTATGTTCATTGTGTAACATCTGTCAACAGCACTGATTCAGCTCTCCTGGTTTCACCCATTTAAAGCCAACAAGTGTACTTCCAACAGCAAAAACCCTATTGAAGTTTGATTTACATGTCAGCCTCGGTTAATTACAACATTTGCAGGAGCTAGAGTGCATGGTTAAATAGGCCATGTTTGTGTTTTTCTTCCTCCCTCCTCTTACCTTCTTTTCAACAACTCAAATGTCATTGGAACCTTTTAGGACCATCTGGATAATCATTTGTGATTTTAAAGGCAAGGGCTGATTTGAAAAAAAAAAAAAAGATTGAAATGCAGCAAAATATTAGTATCGACTAAGAGAATGTATTTCTGCCAATTATGCAATGAAGAATGTTCAGTAAGGCTCTAAATCTGTAGATTTATTCCTGATCACTGCATCTCTGTCTTCACTGGGAGTTTCTTAAATGGTCATTACAAATGGTCGGAAATTTGATCAATGAGCACTTTTTCCCAGAAGCCAAACAATGAAATTTGTGCCTGTTTTGTTGTGCTCATGTTAGTTGGAACTCACAGTGCTTAATGACTTAATTTTTTTATTTTCACCTAGCGGCAAAATTCCCATAGAATCCCAAAAACCCCAAAAACTGTTTTCTCCACACAACCTTTCTATTGTCCAAGTAAAGAACGATGATGCCCCAAGTGGTTTTTCTTAAGTATCTTAAATTTAAAGCGGTTATCTTTACACTCACCAGGGACAGTAGAAACACAGGTCTCACACTGAAAGCCAACAGTGTCCTGAATAATTTTATACCACACTTAAAATAATTCATATTTCATGTTTATACTGAAATACTGATTTCCATTCTGCCGGTGGACTGGAATGCCACTGCTAAAAAGGGTTAAATACTCCAGCTTAGACAACGATGTGTTTCAGATGCTTGTGGTCATACAACCTAAATTATTAAATGTATCAGTTTTTAAAAGATCTTCTCCTTTTAGAACTAATGTACTGACTGTCCTTATGTTGTTCACTGATAGCAGAATGTGAAGCTTTCTATGTTTTCATGAACTGTATTATGGTGATGACTGTGGCTCTGCAGGCTGTCTCGTCAGGCTGGATGTCCTATTACGCTTCATCAGCGGTTTTTGTGAGGTGTCGAGACTATTAGGAGACAATCCGGACTCTCCAATCTGTCACTGAACTGGTCATATTCACTGTCAGGAGATGGTCACACTTGTCATCATCGTTAAGAAGATGAAATAATCACAGACGGAAAATGGCCTGAGAGAATCGCTTTCCTACTAGGACAACGAGTGCTTATTAAGCCTGAAGCGGCTGGACCCATTTGTCGGCCCTTTTAGTTTTAAATCGGGTCTTCTGCAATTTTCATATTATTACGCTTGATTAGAAATGTGATTGAAGGAACAATGGGCTGTAATTTGAATCACTTTCTAAAAATCATCACCACATTATCCTGAGGGAATATAACAGCCTGGAGGATGATCATGATGGGTCATGACGGCTTTGTCCTGCTCACCGCTCGAGCTCACTGCAGGGACTGTGTATCACTTAGATATTGAGTTTCTATGCCGGTAAGGACGAGTTATCAGTGGTGCACTGCCTCCTTCTCCAAGGACAGCCTGGCCTAATTTGGGCAGGAACCTGAAGATAAAGAATAGCATAGCTGGAGGCAGGTTCATCATAACTCTAAGCTTTCTGTCAGCGGGTTCAGGCTTACAGTCCTCACTTATAATTACATACAGTTTCCTATGAGATTCAATTCAAAATAGTTACTGAATAATAGGAAAATGAATTAAAAATGAATGCCTGGATAACGAGGCAGGAGTTAAGGGTTAACGATAACCTGTGCGGCATGCGGGAAGTAAAGAACGCTCACAGTAAAGGAAATTACATACAGTATTTGTGTGTGTGTGTGTGTGTGTGTATGCTGATTTGATCTGCAGATTGTTGGCAGGGTGCTCGAATGGTACACACAGCCAAGATTCATTAAAGTTGCTTTCAAAAAGCAGCTTTTAATGTCCTGAAACCATTAGCTGCCTGCGCAGCTCACATCGCTTCGCATCGCTTCCTTTTTCGCCACATGACCAAGGAACTCCTCGCTTGCTTCTTTTGATACAGGAAACGCCCCGGATCATTCGAGAATCTGGGCTAGGATTCTTAAATCCATTATAGCCAAATGAAAAATAAAACAGTAGGGAGAGTATCATGAACATTCTGTGCATTATATTACAGTACTAGAGTTATGATTTCCGGAATCTGTGTCAAGCCTAGGATCAGAAATCAGACTTGGGTTACAGTAGCATTCAGGTTTGTGAAGTCTTTCATTCTGCACAACTGGAAACTTGAAAATCTCTTGTGAATTTATTTTGTTGATGTTTGAAGTCTGTACATTTGGATTCTTTCGGCATGGTCTCAGAGTGAATGTGTGTAGTGCAGATGGAAATTTAGGTTACGGAACAGTAAGATTATTAAAAACAAACAAGGAGAAATGGTAGATGAAACCGAGTGCAATCACTTAGCTAGGCATTGCTGAAATGTTATATCAAATATTAACCAAGCATTTATTTTAAAACATATTCATTTTATTTGATGTTTTGATACCTTTTTATATATTTATTCCACAGCACTGCTAAATGTTGAATCCTTTAATCTGACTGGTTTAAAGGTATTGACTCGTTTTCATTCTCTCACAGTAATTTCTCGCAGTTTCTCACCCTGCAAGGCAACTATGTCATTTCTATAGTAACAGCTTAAAAACATATTATGTTGAAGGAAGCTGGTGAGACAACTGATAAAAAATATGTGTAGTCATTAATCTGAAGTGTTCTGCATTTTTTTTTAGCATCTATAGAAGGAGTCTCCAGTGTCGATGTTTCGTGACACAGGACTGTCTTCGGACGATGGCAGGATTCTGTGCTCACACTGATGTGGCTCGGGTTAGATTTCCTGGACAGGGAACGACCCAGCAGTCGAGGGGTTAAATCTCAGTGCCGGTCCCAAGCCTGGATAAAATGAAAGGGTTGTGTCAGCAAGGGCATCAGGCATAAATTCCTGTGCCAAGAAATCAAATATGCGGATCAGACGAACCACTGTGGTGACCCCGGACAGGGAGCGGCCGAAGAACAACAACAACAACAACATGTCCTATAAAGTGTCTTAGCACAGTGTGCTGTGTGCTTTGCAATTTCCCTGCAACATGCCAAATGCTGTTTTTTGGTTCTTGAGTAAAGAGAGATGATGGTGAGGGAACAGCTGTTCGTAGCTGTTATAATGAAAGCGATAACAGAAACGAACTCTTTCCACAGATGCTCCACAACATTAAACACAATTATGAACGGATCAAAAGTATGTTCTGACCTTTAATATTGGAAGACAATCAACTTTAGGGTGTAACCGAAAGTCCATTATTGTCAGGCTGATTTATACCACCGCCTTTTTATTTTGTTCATTTTCTTATAACTTCATACTCACAAGTGAACAGTAATGGCTCAATGGTTGAGGTCAAGAAGTTCCCAGTGCTATAATGTGTTTTAATGCCTTCTTATAAAGCTTCTTCTGCCATATTACATTCTGAATATAAACCATAATTTTTTAAAAACCATTTAGAAAAAATAACCAAAAAAACCAAAATTTAGAAAAAAAACAAAAATAAAACAATGATTAATAAAATCTTTTACAGACTCTGCTTTTGGGAAGTCATAGGAATAAATAAATAAATAAATAAATAAATAAATCAGTTATCTAAATAGATAAATAGAAATAAATGTAAATCAAATATTGTGTAGAAACATGTGCATCCTACTAGAGCATCCGTGTATTTATACAGTGTGATTTATAACTTGGCCTACAGTAAAAATGTTTATTTTCAGTCTATAGTTTCTTGAACTACACATGGCAATGAAATAAAAGGTTATTCATTATTGATTAAATGCTTTTTATAATAACAGTCTCAGTACACTTTGATTGGTTTACATTTTCAGGCGATTTTGTTCCATGTCTCATTAGTAATCCCTGTCGCAATGGAAAAAAAGATGAATAAATTATATTTTAAAAATTGTAATCATTTTAGTTTTTTGAAAACGCAGTTTATGCTGGTGACTTTGGTAATATATTGGGTTTTTTTTTTCTCTTCTAAAAGCGTTCTCTGGATCAAAGCTGCAGCGCGAAAAGAGAACGTCTATTTATATCTGAGTGAAATTGATGGTTGTTATTGGCAGGGTGTTCTCCCTGCAGGGGGGAGACAGAGGCTGTGTGTGTGTGTGTGTGTGTGTGTGTGTGTGTGTGTGTGTGTGTGTGTGTGTGTGTGGCCTAGGCTCGAGAAGCTCACTGTGCTCCATAAACGCCTGCAGAGTTGTGACTGGCGTGATTGGTGGACCTGTCAGAAATGAAAGCCTGGAGTCACATCTACTGAGAGCTGTGGATATTTGATCATCTCTAATACTGTTTTTAGGTTGAGCTGGATGTGATCTAGGTGCTCATAGCTGGGGAGTAAAGGAATACCAGTAAAAGGATTATGAATTTTGAATTTCAAAAAAGGCACGAGCAAAGAGGCTTTAGTCACCAGAAAAGCCCCAGCAATCAGATTAGAGGTGTTTGGTGATTACAGTTAAATAAATAGAAATAGAGAATAAACAGAATCACAATGAAAAAAAAAATGAAATCTTTTCTATACTATGTCACTGGCTGCCATTTCGGAAAGGTCAGGAGTATTGAAGTGTATTCTTTATGAAAGCTGCCTACTCAGATATGTGAAGGATCTGAGGAAGGATAATTTGTTGAGTGAAAGGAGTTTTGACCGTTGTGTAGATGTTGTGAGATGTTCTCATTTAGAAGCAATATTTTTCATATTTTGCAATCATTTCTTAAAAGATTTATATTACCTGGAGAAATGGCTTCGTTGTTGTGGCATCTAACCTGTAAACCGATAAGCCAAACAAATCTGCTTTACCGAATGACACAAAAAACCCACAACAACATCCAATAGCTTACTGTACTGTAGCGCATTCGGCTAGAATAAACATAGTCTTCATTCCCCGAAATATTTAACATTAACTACTCTATTTCAAGTAATGCTAGAATTAGACAGTTCTGTCTGTAGTTTGTCGTAGATGCAAATATCTCCTTTTGTTTATCATCTAGTCAGGTTCATGGTGGATCTGTAGTGGATCTGAAGCCTACACAATCTTTGGGGTATGGAATATGGTATAGATGGGAGGACAGTACATTACAGGGCACCCTACACACACATTCACATCGAACACACACATTCACACCTATGGGCAATTTAGAGTAGCCAGTCCACCTACTGCTATGGTTCTGAGAAGTGTAAGGAAACCAGAGAACAAGGATCTCACCCACACAGACATTTAGAGAAGATGTGGATCTCAGATCTCAGACCCTGGTCTATAAGATGGCAACACAATATAACACAACCCACTCTCTGCTCTTATCATCTTCAGTCTAACAGTAGCTTAATAATGATCATACAGGCCCATTTATGGAAATTTACCCATCTGTTTTCTGAGCCGCTAATCTTATATAGGGTTGCATTGAGCCTAGAGTCTATTCCTGGGGACTGGAGACGCAAGATAGGGGACACCCTAGATAGTGCCAACCCATCACAGGGCACAATCACACACATATTATGGCCAATTCAAAGATGCCAACCAGCCTACAGCGCATGTGTTTGGATCGAAGCCACCAAAGTACATGGAGAACACCACACACACAGAACAGAGGCAGGAATCAAACCATAACATTTATCACAACCTTACATTTTTCTTGTTTATACAGCTGAGCAATTTAGGGTTAAGGGCCTTCCTCAGGGGCCCAAGAGTGGCATCTTAGTGGTGTAGGCAAGCATGATAATTACCCTATCTATCTATCTATCTATCTATCTATCTATCTATCTATCTATCTATCTATCTATCTATCTATCTATCTAGATAGATCTAGTCCATAGTTTGTTGTTCTGTGTAGCTTTATGTCTTTATCTATCTACAAAATCTGTTCATTGTTTGATGGGAAGCTGTTCATTCAGCTGAGAATAATGAAAAAAAAAAAATCTGATTGCACAGGAACAGGAATGTCATTATAGTAGTCAGCTCATTTGAAGGAACCGTCCAGCCCTATCAGGATAGGTTCAGTTTCACTGGCTGACATCTCTAATAAAGTCTCCTCCTTTATAAAACTTTGTGTCCAGATGGCCATTAAAATGCAGAGTTTTTTGCCAGGTTGAGTTGACTACGATCCCAGATGAGCGTATCACACATGCTCACGTGATCATATTTGTATTCATTTACTAGAAACTACTGTTAGATAATTAATGAAAGTACAGAGATGCAACAGATAAATGCTGTGTTGTGGTGTGGCTTTTGTGAATATAAAGTAACTTTATATCTGTATCTGACATTATAATAGCCCCTTTAATCAGCTTGTGGGTCGCACTCTTCTGATCGATTTTCTTTTCTTTCTCCTGTTAATGGCCTCTGAATATAGGCAGTATGGAGATGTTATATGATCCATAAGAAACTAAGATGTTCAGAACCATGTTTAAAGCATTCATCTTTTTTGTAGTTCAGGAAATGTGAACTAGGTGAGTAACTGCAGCAACTAGCAGTGAGGCAGTGCCAACGTTACAGAATGGGGAAATGTGCCACTGTTAAAGTGTTAAACAGCTTTGCATTGCACTTAACACATTAGACCCTATACAGCCTGGTTTATTAATCTCTGCTTTCAGGGAGAATGTTGACCTAAAAGCTGACTGTGCTTAAAAGCATTTCTTACAACTTTAATAACAAACTGATAAATAAAGTATTAAATAGAATTAAACATTTAATAAATTTGATCCAGTGACAAATGATTTATCTGTAAACCATTAAGGTGAAAAAATAGATATTGCAATATCAATATTGGGCATTTTTATTTATTTATTTATTTATTTTTTTCTGCTTTTCATGTAACATCCCGGTTAACATCCCTAATTTAAACCCAATACTTACAGTATACCACTGATGTATATTTGATACAAAGACACATACCCAGCTTCTGTGTAGTGATTTTGCATGCTTTATAAAGAGAGCATACAGTTTTCTTGCATCTTCGCATTTGAACATGTCTGAGGAATAAAGAGCTGGTTGCATGCAGGGAGATGCAGAAAATGTGGTGGTGGTGGTGGAGGAGGCAGAGGTGGTGGTGGGGTGTAAATGAGAACAGCTACCTCCTGTGTCATGATGGATCCCAATCTCTCTGCCAAATGCATCTCATCGGGCCTTTAAGTGATTCCTCTGAATGCTCACGTATAGAAACTAAATTAGGTCCAGAGACAAAACAGTGCTCTAATGGGTCTGTAATACAATCCGGACAGCTGAGTCAGAGAGAAAGAGAGAAAGAGAGAAAGACAGAGAGAGAGAGAGAGAGAGAGAGAGAGAAAGACAGAGAGAGAGAGAGAGAGAGAGAGAGAGAGAGAGAGAGAGAGAGAGAGATCACACTAATCAGTAAATGTAATCAGTGATTGGGTGATTGGGCTTACAGATATTGCAGCAATCTTCTGTATAATTATAACAAATCGATTATATAAATTCATTCCCAAAGTTCCTACCCAATAAACTACCTGGAATATTTGCTGAATAAAGCTATTTTAGATAATCCATATATATTTGCTGTCACAAGCCAATTTCAGGCTATCCAGATCCAGGAAGTACAAGCATCTGCTAGTTTTTAACTCTGAGAATATAATACCCTCTATATTTAATAAAACTGTAAATTAAACAATATTAGAATCTATAACATGATGCACAGCAGTCAGCAAAAAATGTATAGCTCGCAGCACATGGTGCAGAATGACTGTTATCAGTATGAGATGTATGGGAATGGCTTTGACTTGGGGAAAAAAAGAGGAATCTTGGGAAGTCTGTGCTGTATTCCAGTTGGGTACGGGGGCCTGAATTGACAAGTCGTTCAATGCAGTGCTCATTTCCCTGCTGCAGAATGAATGTTTTATGATCTTATATGCCGAGCTTGGCTCGAGTCCTAGACTGGAAATCCCGAAGGGCCGCACCAACGACTCGGAAACAATGCGCACAACCTGAGCCCTTTCCTACAGACCGCTCCACTCCGCTCAGAGGGCGTGAGAGAAACTGGCTTAACACACATATAGTGAAAGAGATAGTGAGGGCGTGAATGGAGGCTGATCTAATTTCTGTGAAGTGAAATTGCTCCACAGCTTCCTTTGCACTTGCTCTTATAGATTAGCTATTAGGAAGCTGATTCCACCTCTCCCTCTACTCTTTTTTTTTCAGCCCAGGGCAATCACAGAGCTGTCCTTCAGCTCATTATTGCACTTGCTACCAAGAGAATGCTGCCCCATCCAACACTCCAGCGCTTTTTGATTGAACTTGGGTTATTATGAGCTCCGACAGGACAGCTGATGGATTGTGGTCCAAATCAGCAGATAATCTTCGAGGGCACAGTGCTGTGTAACGGGACACAGCAATGGTGTAAAGGGAGACAAACCCAGTAACATGAAAAGGAGAAAACAAAAAACAAAAAAAAAACCCCAAGGGAAGTTGTACCAGATTTAGTTTATTGAGCTTCTATCCAGGAGATAAGGTCTTTGTATTTTTTAAAACGCAGTAAGGACCCATGAGGGGTGGAATAAAAAAGTGCAGAACACAGACACACACACACCAGACACACACACACACACACACAACCACACACTTTGTGCATCTTGATGTGTTATAGCTTTAGAGATAAGCATACTATCTATAGATTTGACTGTTTATTGAATGTGGTTTGTGCTTCTGCCAAGGTCAACTGTAAAAACAAAATCAATTAAACCATTAAAGGAGAGGTTACCACTTTGTAATGATGTGTAATAGTATTCTGTCATTTCCATATGGCTTTGTATCACAACATATACTTTAAAGATTTGCACTACAGTACAATTCATATACACGACAGTTCACCTATGTCACTTTATACACTATGCAATATGCCTCTAATGACACACCTCCAGGGCTGCGGGTTTGATTCCTGCCTACGTTGTTCGAGTGGAGTTTGCATGTTCTCCCTGTGTCCCAAACATTTCCTCCCCAAGTCTAAAGACATGGACTGATTGGCATCTCTAAATTGTCCATAGTGTGTGCGTATGTGTGCGGTTGTGCCCTGGAGTAGTCTGGCATCCTGTCCTGAGTCTCATGGGATAGTCTCCAGGTTCCTGAATCAATAGATGCAAGGCAATACCTTCATGTACAATCTAGTATAGTTTACTCTTTGTTTATAAATTCTTAATTGTTTCTATTTTTTTCTTACTTTTACTTTGAATTCCTTTCATAAGTGTTATGTCTAAAGGTCCTTGTTTCTGTCAGAGAATAAATTCTGTTGTATTGTATGCGACACTAAAACCTCGATCCCATTTAAAAAATGTCTCCATCTAAAACACAAGATGGTTTTGTGGTTCTAGGTGGAACACTATACGTGAATTAATAGCCCTTTTAGTTTTTTTTGGAAAACTGGAAACGTTAGCCATCACAAGAACACTCATCGAGCTCATTTCTCCCCAGAGTCGACAGGATCCCAGGCATTTTAATAAGTGAGCTGTGATTTGTTGTAGAAACAATCATTTGTTTTTTAGTGTGGTGTGAAAATCTATAAAAGTAGACTTCTCTTCTCCTGGGGTCTGTGAACCATAACCATGAGGTCTTACTTTTTTTGCAGTAGAGGAAATTACTTGAGTACTTGAAAACTTGGCCATTATCAAATGTATTTTATTCATTTTTGAGGTCTTGTAGCTATTAGCGTCTTTGAATGGCTTTATTCCAAACCTCGGTATTTCAAAGCCAAGTAGCCTATAAATAGCTACAACTTGAGTCTAATGTGTTTGCTGAGAGGAAAGTTCATAAGTAGACAATATTATATTGGATGCATTAAAATAACCTTCAGGAAATAAAACAGTACTTTCCCTATACTGAGAACTGGAGGCCATAACAGAGGGGTTCCACGTAGAGACAAGCTCTTTAGGAAGCTCAAAGAGTGCTACAGAAGTCTGTTGTGATGGTGATGTGACAATAAGTTAATTTCTAAGGATGATTTAATGACCTTAATGGATCTGTAATCCGATCATGTGTAATGATCGTGAGCTTTATGCCGTCTGCTAGGAAACAGGAAAGCACTGCCAAATATTTAAAAGATTCAATAACACTACTGACATTACATGCTTATTGAATCCTGGATCTAACTTTAACATGTTGGACTTTTAAGAATCATTACATCTTGATGGGAAAAATGTTTAATGGAAATCATTAGGCTGACTCACACTAGGGAGTGAGACGTTTTCTTTCTCAGCATGACAGTGCGATATGGGATTTGTCACTAAATACACCGGGTTATTGTCAAACAAAGAAAAAAAGATTTTAACGTTCTGATATCGTCGACGATATCTCATCATATCTTTGTTCGATCGACTCTGCCTGCATTGATATACACCAGTCTAACACAAAAGGTGTTATCAGTGACAAGCCTTTGTGACCGATCCTCAGCTTTTATCCCTAAACACAAAACAAAATCAATCCTAATGAGATTCAAACTGAGATTTAAAAAATGTTTATTCCCCCCACAGTATAATGATAAGGTCAGAGGTATAGTCCAACCTTTCAGTGCTAAATGATTGGTTTAACCACCCTGTATGCATGCTAATGTGTTTGGCTGAATGTCGATGACTTGTGTCTATGAGACTGGAGGATAAATGCTGAATTTTGAATAGCGTACCATAAAGCTAGGAACGAGCAGTAATGAAATGCATCATCGGCATCCGAGAGGCAGCTGGAATGTAACTGTCTGCTAATGGTGTCATAAAACTTTTCACTGTTTTGTCTGACCACATTGACCTTTGTTATAGAGTTGCATGAATCCATTTAGAAACGAATCCTCTGAAAGATGACACCATATCTGCACCTGATGGGCTTTGATTTGCAATTGATCTTCATGCAGTAATTATGCATTTCAGACAAATGTGCCTTGATTGCTCCAGAGCTTTTCTGTCTTTTCTGTCTGTATGCTTTCCAGGTGGGCCGTCGGCTTGGTCGTCCTCTCACTGCGAATGCTGTTGCAAAAGCCAGAAGAGCGAGAGAGAGGGTGAGAGCGGCACGTCCTTCAACGAGCTTTCAACATCCTGCTCCGAAACCCAATCGGAAGCCAGCTCACCCCAGGAGACAGTGATTGCCCGTCCTGTCTCCCAGCAACACCACCACATCCAGACCCTGGAGCGGACCCAGAAGAAAGGACCGGCCCAGGCGATGCAGGCGGAGACCCGCAGGAGGACGGAGCTTTTGCGCACTCGCACCACAGGTCCCCGTGACCTCATGACCCCTTCCAAGAGGAAACCGACTAAGGAGAAGCTCACGCCAGAGCAGGAGCTTCAGAAATGCATCCAGGACTTCCGACGCATCAGGATTCCTGAACGCTTCCCGGACAGGAAGAACACATGGCAGTCTGATCTCCTGAGGAAGTACCGCCTGTGAAACGAGAACGATTCAAAATGAGTAGGAAGAGAAGGATGCAGGAACAAGGAGCTACACAATCTACCTATCAGTGCTTAAGATCTCACTTCGATTTGCACTCCACTTGAGCACGGTCTCTCGGTCTAATCTTCGAGCAAGTCGCAAAAGATGCAGTTAACCTTGAGTGACTCGTACAGGTTCTGTTACAAAGCACAATTACTCAAGCTGCAAATCAATTTCACAGTGTCTAAATGAACCAGCCTTTTAAAGAACACCGTGGAATGGGTTGGACATGCACTAAATGAGCACACATCAACATGTTATCAGCACACTCAGAGCACTGCACGAATCAGACACTTCTGCCTGTCGGCTCAGGACAGAACTTATGCTTGAACGTGGAACAAAAAGCACAAAATCATTTGGTGTCAGAGTTATATGAATTGTATGGATATGCTAACACAAAGCTCTCCTTTTTTTTGGCGAATTCTGTTTGCTTTTGACCAGCATTCCCTGTTCCCCAGTGCATGCTTAAGCATTACAACTGCAATATAGAGTATTGCCTCACCTCTTATGGATTAGTGCTATATATTATGCCCTGCATAATTTGCTGAGATTTAGGAAAAAAAGAAAAAACATGAACATCACATCCAAATAAAAATGTATGTGAAACAATAGAGCAGAACAGATTTGCTAGATTGTTTTCTCATCGTGATCATTTTTGTCCAAAATATTATTTGTAGTGTATCTGATCTGGTTTTGCCTCGGGGTATATGAAGAATCCCTTATTGTGAATGTGCAATGATTTATTAAATGAACTGAGTTTAAATGTAATTCTTTTTTATTTGACTGCCTCCATAATATTGCAGTGTTACTTTTGGAAAAAGCACAGCATTTCAAGCCAGTCACAGACTTAAACAGAAGAGGTCAGTGGCCAGTTTTTATTGTTTCTTTCATATGAAGAATTGCACCTTTCAGCAAACTTTGATAGAAAATCAAATATCAAATACAAAAAAAAAAAAAAAAAAAAAAAAAATTTTCCAGGCAGGATAATATTTGAATGCTGTCTATCTCTCAGTTTTGACGGTTTATTGTATCTATTACAAAACACACTGAAGCTAATCTGGCATTTTTTTCCCTCTGATCTCATTCTTTATATTCAGCGGTGGGATTCGTAATACACTGTTCCACGTTTTTTTCAGCATAACTATCCCTTTAGTTCGAAACGTGGGGAGAGATACACGCATCGCAAAAATACCGTTTTCAGACGTGACTATTAATATTCAGGAGATTCTGCAGTGTCGCTATATTTCAGCTGAAACTGAGAGGCTTTCTGCTCTTCTACACTCAAAGTGTGTCAGTTTGATGAATATGGATTTATACGTACGAAGGCTTTTGACACAGAAATGACCTAAAAAATCTAGCAATTGTGGTATAAATAGGCTGGTATGTTAACAAGCCCTCTTACAGTACATGCTGGGTAAAAGCGAATGCGGTAGAATTTATATGCAAACTCTTTTTTTTTTTTATCTCAGCTACCAAGATTAGATTGTAGTAGAGGTCGGATCAAAGTCAAACAGTCTGAACAGGGGGGAATTCATATTCATAGTAAAATCAAAATGGTAATAAACAGATGGGCAAAACATGACATAGGATAAACAGCAAAACCAAAATAACTAAAAGGAATCTATAAAAAGCACTGAAGATATAAGCCGGGTGTATATAGCATGCTTCTTGCACAATTTAGACATTTTTTTTTTAAATCATGGCTAACTCGAATGTGATTTAGGATGGATGCAGAAAAAAAAATTGACAAAAAAATCTTTATCATTAAACTACAAAAAATGAAACCGCATTTAATTCATAACGCCTCTATAGCAACTGGTTACATTTTTTGTTTGTTGAATTCCAGGCCAGATTATTTAAAAGTAAAGTTCACAAGATGAAAGTGAGACGTGAAATAAGCAATAATATCATTTTTGAAGATTCTTTCCAATACATGAAGCCTGAATTTGTAAACATTAAAATAACCTGGGGGCAGAAGGAACCATTGTAGCTTCACAGATCCAGGGTTTAGTGTTTTAGCAGTGTCCAATCTTATCCACAAAGGGCCAGTGTGGGTGCAGGTTTTCATTCCAACCAAGCAGAAGCTACACCTGATTCCACCTGTTTAATCAGTTGTTCTTGGCTTTTAGTAGACTGAGGCTTCTGTTTGGTTGGAATGAAAACCTGCACCCACACCGGCCCTTTGTGGATAAGATTGAACACCGCTGGTTTAATGGGTTACTGTCCACTACGAGCCTGGAGAGTTATATGTTCTCCTCATGTCTGTCTGGGTTTCTACAAACTTCTCTGGTTTCTCCCAATTTTCCAAAAACATGCTGTTTAATTCCGTGCCCCCGGATAAATTGTCTGATGTCACATTCTCTGTGTTTTCCTCACAGTATTCAAGGGTTAGGCTCCAGACCCACCGAGACCCTGACAAGGATAAAGAGCTTTCTGAAGATGAATGAATAAATGAACAAAAGAAAATATAGATTTTTAAAATCTCAGAGCATTGAAAACATAGTGTTGGGGTGTGTTTTTGTGAAGTCGTTTATTTTAGAGATTTTCTTTAGCCTGTTAAGAATTTTTTTTTGTTTTAAGAAAAACTCCTAACAATTACATCACATTACATTTATTCATTGAGCAGAAGCGTTTATCCAAAACAAATTACAATGAGGAACTGATGTATTAAGCAGAGGTAAAAAAAAAAATGATGGCTACTACACAAGTGTCGTGGTGAGGCAAAGGCGAGTGAGGATCCAAATGCAGTTTAAACTTTTAATAAACCAAAACAAGAAACAGACAAGCAGGCAAAACAGGGCAGAACACTGGGCAAAACAGGGCAGAACACTGGGCAAAACAGGGCAGAACACTGGGCAAAACAGGGCAGAACACTGGGCAAAACAGGGCAGAACACTGGGCAAAACAGGGCAGAACACTGGGCAAAACAGGGCAGAACACTGGGCAAAACAGGGCAGAACACTGGGCAAAACAGGGCAGAACACTGGGCAAAACAGGAAACAGGACATGTACACACCATAACGACTAACACCAGGGAAGTGAACAAGTGAACAGAGTAGATATACCAAACAGGAACCAATCACAACGCAGAGACAATCAGAGACTAAGACGACACACCTGGGGGAGAGAGAGTTCAATTAGTGTCCATGGTAACAAATGAGTGGGCGGAGCAAACAATTAACAGCAGGGCAAGACAGCAGACAGAAACAGGGCAAAACACAGACAGACTCATTACAACAAAATTTAAATTGAGTACTAGATTATTTATTTATTTATTTATTTGTTAATTAATTAATTAATTAATTAATTAATTAGCGGTTAGTTAATGTTCTCGGAAAAGGGTGCTTTTTGAAGATAAAAAATGACAAATTCTGCTTAGTGGATTGAGGTTGGAAGATTATTTCACCACTGAGGGACAGTCAGATAGAAAGTTCTGGAAAGGGACTTCCTTCCTTGCTGACTATTCAGTACCAAGCATAGACCTTTAGTCACGGGCTATTTTTTTTAAATGTTAAAAAGATACTAGGCCTTTAAACAAAATACATTTATTATTGATAACTATCTACACATATTTGTATCGTATTTGAATTCTATGGTGTTTATACAGTAGGACAATTTACTGGCCACAACAATGTATGTCAGAACAAAAGCAAAGACTGTTCATGGTAATTGGGAACATTTCATACATTTCTTTTGGTTTGGTTCTTTCTATTTTGCCTCTTTTTATGGAATTTAGCAAATATGATACAGTTGGGGTTAAAGGGTTAGAGATTAAGGTTACTATGGAACCAAACCATGCTCATTCTGTTGTGTGTGTGTATATATAGGATTGTAACACTGTTTTCTTGAGAAATCATTGTCTTGTCATAAATCAGATGGAGAGAGAAAACAACGCCCTGTCAAAGCGTTTGATCGACCTGTCAGAAGAATTTCTAAATGAATCTGACATCATGTAGTGTGAGCAGTGTCACAATCATATATAAAACAGACGCGTTGGATAAAATCGATTCTGAGAATAATCACTAAATGCAGCTGTCACTTAGAGAAAAACAAACAAACAAACAAACAAACAAACACATAACACCAACACAAATGAATTTGTCCCTTTTCTTGTGACGTGCTAAAACCGAATGCTAGCATGTCACCATTTTCAGTCTGAGGTGACTAGAGGCATTTATCTTGTGAGCACCTACGTCACGAGGTATTGTACAGTGTGAGTATATTTGTGACGAGAATAAGACCATGTTTTAACATTTACGTTTACAGCATTTAGCAGACACTCTTATCCAGAGAGACGTAGATTTTTCTTATTTCAGTTTATACGCCTGAGCAATTGAGGGTTAAGGGTCTTGCTCAGGGGCCCTGCAGTGGCAACTTGGTGGACCTGGGATTCGAACCAGTGACCTTCTGATCAGTAGTCGAACACCTTAACCACTGAGCTACCACATCCCACATCAGAAAAATAAACTACAAGATTTCACAACACATCAAAATAAATAAGGGGTGTAAATTCACTCACTAATTAGAGTCATATACAGGAAGCAGGAAGTAAACAAGCAACATACGAGATGTTAAAGAATAATTTATAAATTAAATACTCGAGTAGACGATTCCTAACATGAATACTGATGCTGCACCTTCAAATTCACCTTCGAATTTATGTAAATTTAATTTCTGCTGCTATAAAGTATGTTATCTATTATGCATAGCGACCATTTCAAACAGCATTACAGGAACCCTCCTCTAACTCTCTATGTTTGATATCTCACTCTCATTGTGCAATCCTTCCTCATCACATAAACCTAAACGACCCGCCGGATATCCCTGACATCTGAACGGAT